>NC_134362.1:75037963-75152963 GCF_048569485.1 Anomaloglossus baeobatrachus | reverse complement strand
GCACCGCAGGTCAGTGTTTGCTGTGGGCCGCACACGCACAGTGGATGGGATTTCTAGAAATCCTATCCACTCTGCATGTACTGTACAATCCAGCGCTCTGGACGCAGCTGAAACATGATGCCTCCAAAACATTGCAAATACTGATCAGCACGCAACCCTGAGGAAAAAGGGAGGAAAGGTGAAAAGAATTTATTTATTTATTTTTTTTGCGTTTGTGAAAAGCACCATAATAGGGCACAAGGATGGGCACAATACTACGAGGATGGGCACAATACTACGAGGATGGGCACAATACTACAAGGATGGGCACAATACTACAAGGATGGGCACAATACTACAAGGATGAGCACAATACCACAAGGATAGGCAGAATATTTCAAGGATGGGCACAATACCACAAGGATGGGCAAAATACTACAAGGATGGTCACAATTCTACAAGGATGGGCAGAATACTACAAGGATGGTCACAATACTACAAGGATGGGCAGAATACTACAAGGATGGGCAGAATACTACAGGGATGGTCACAATACTACAAGGATGGGCAGAATACTACAAGGATGGGCAGAATACTACAAGGATGGGCACAATACTACAAGGATGGGCAGAATACTACAAGGATGGGCACAATACTACAAGGATGGGCAGAATACTACAAGGATGGGAAGAATACTACAAGGATGGGCAGAATACTACAAGGATGGGCACAATACTACAAGGATGGGCACAATATTACAAGGATGGGGAGAATACTACAAGGATGGGCAGAATACTACAAGGATGGACACAATACCACAAGGATGGGCAGAATATTACAAGGATGGGAGAATACTACAAAGATGGACAGAATACTACAAGGATGGCCACAATACTACAAGGATGGGCAGAATACTACAAGGATGGGGAGAATACTGCAAAGATGGGCAGAATATTACAAGGATGAACAGAATATTACAAGGATGGGCAGAATATTACAAGGATGGGCAGAATACTACAAGGATGGTCACAATACTACAAGGATGGGCACAATACTACAAGGATGGGCAGAATACTACAAGGATGGGCAGAATACTACAAGGATGGGCAGAATACTACAAGGATGGGCACAATATTACAAGGATGGGGAGAATACTACAAGGATGGGCAGAATACTACAAGGATGGGCACAATACTACAAGGATGGGCAGAATACTACAAGGATGGGCAGAATACTAAAAGGATGGGCAGAATACCACAAGGATGGGCAGAATATTACAAGGATGGGAGAATACTACAAAGATGGGCAGAATACTACAAGGATGGCCACAATACTACAAGGATGGGCAGAATACTACAAGGATGGGCAGAATACTACAAGGATGGGGAGAATACTGCAAAGATGGGCAGAATATTACAAGGATGAACAGAATACTACAAGGATGAACAGAATACTACAAGGATGGGCAGAATATTACAAGGATGGGCAGAATACTACAAGGATGGTCACAATACTACAAGGATGGGCACAATACTACAAGGATGGGCACAATACTACAAGGATGGGCAGAATACTACAAGGATGGGCAGAATACTACAAGGATGGGCACAATATTACAAGGATGGGGAGAATACTACAAGGATGGGCAGAATACTACAAGGATGGGCAGAATACTACAAGGATGGGCAGAATACTACAAGGATGGGCAGAATACCACAAGGATGGGCAGAATATTACAAGGATGGGAGAATACTACAAAGATGGGCAGAATACTACAAGGATGGCCACAATACTACAAGGATGGGCAGAATACTACAAGGATGGGCAGAATACTACAAGGATGGGGAGAATACTACAAGGATGGGCAGAATATTACAAGGATGGGCACAATACTACAAGGATGAGCACAATACCACAAGGATAGGCAGAATATTTCAAGGATGGGCACAATACCACAAGGATGGGCAAAATACTACAAGGATGGTCACAATTCTACAAGGATGGGCAGAATACTACAAGGATGGTCACAATACTACAAGGATGGGCAGAATACTACAAGGATGGGCAGAATACTACAGGGATGGTCACAATACTACAAGGATGGGCAGAATACTACAAGGATGGGCAGAATACTACAAGGATGGGCACAATACTACAAGGATGGGCAGAATACTACAAGGATGGGCACAATACTACAAGGATGGGCAGAATACTACAAGGATGGGAAGAATACTACAAGGATGGGCAGAATACTACAAGGATGGGCACAATACTACAAGGATGGGCACAATATTACAAGGATGGGGAGAATACTACAAGGATGGGCAGAATACTACAAGGATGGACACAATACCACAAGGATGGGCAGAATATTACAAGGATGGGAGAATACTACAAAGATGGACAGAATACTACAAGGATGGCCACAATACTACAAGGATGGGCAGAATACTACAAGGATGGGGAGAATACTGCAAAGATGGGCAGAATATTACAAAGATGAACAGAATATTACAAGGATGGGCAGAATATTACAAGGATGGGCAGAATACTACAAGGATGGTCACAATACTACAAGGATGGGCACAATACTACAAGGATGGGCACAATACTACAAGGATGGGCAGAATACTACAAGGATGGGCAGAATACTACAAGGATGGGCAGAATACTACAAGGATGGGCACAATATTACAAGGATGGGGAGAATACTACAAGGATGGGCAGAATACTACAAGGATGGGCACAATACTACAAGGATGGGCAGAATACTAAAAGGATGGCCAGAATACTACAAGGATGGGCAGAATACCACAAGGATGGGCAGAATATTACAAGGATGGGAGAATACTACAAAGATGGGCAGAATACTACAAGGATGGCCACAATACTACAAGGATGGGCAGAATACTACAAGGATGGGCAGAATACTACAAGGATGGGGAGAATACTGCAAAGATGGGCAGAATATTACAAGGATGAACAGAATACTACAAGGATGAACAGAATACTACAAGGATGGGCAGAATATTACAAGGATGGGCAGAATACTACAAGGATGGTCACAATACTACAAGGATGGTCACAATACTACAAGGATGGGCACAATACTACAAGGATGGGCAGAATACTACAAGGATGGGCAGAATACTACAAGGATGGGCAGAATACTACAAGGATGGGCACAATATTACAAGGATGGGGAGAATACTACAAGGATGGGCAGAATACTACAAGGATGGGCAGAATACTACAAGGATGGGCAGAATACTACAAGGATGGGCAGAATACCACAAGGATGGGCAGAATATTACAAGGATGGGAGAATACTACAAAGATGGGCAGAATACTACAAGGATGGCCACAATACTACAAGGATGGGCAGAATACTACAAGGATGGGCAGAATACTACAAGGATGGGGAGAATACTACAAGGATGGGCAGAATATTACAAGGATGAACAGAATACTACAAGGATGAACAGAATACTACAAGGATGGGCAGAATATTACAAGGATGGGCAGAATACTACAAGGATGGTCACAATACTACAAGGATGGGCACAATACTACAAGGATGGGCAGAATACTACAAGGATGGGCACAATACTACAAGGATGGGCAGAATACTACAAGGATGGGCAGAATACTACAAGGATGGGCACAATACTACAAGGATGGGCACAATACTACAAGGATGGGCACAATACTACAAGGATGGGCAGAATACTACAAGGATGGGCAGAATACTACAAGGATGGGCAGAATACTACAAGGATGGGCACAATATTACAAGGATGGGGAGAATACTACAAGGATGGGCAGAATACTACAAGGATGGGCACAATACTACAAGGATGGGCAGAATACTACAAGGATGGGCAGAATACTACAAGGATGGGCAGAATACCACAAGGATGGGCAGAATATTACAAGGATGGGAGAATACTACAAAGATGGGCAGAATACTACAAGGATGGCCACAATACTACAAGGATGGGCAGAATACTACAAGGATGGGCAGAATACTACAAGGATGGGGAGAATACTGCAAAGATGGGCAGAATATTACAAGGATGAACAGAATACTACAAGGATGAACAGAATACTACAAGGATGGGCAGAATATTACAAGGATGGGCAGAATACTACAAGGATGGTCACAATGCTACAAGGATGGGCACAATACTACAAGGATGGGCAGAATACTACAAGGATGGGCACAATACTACAAGGATGGGCAGAATACTACAAGGATGGGCAGAATACTACAAGGATGGGCAGAATACTACAAGGATGGGCAGAATACTACAAGGATGGGCACAATACTACAAGGATGGGCACAATACTACAAGGATGGGCACAATACTACAAGGATGGGCACAATACTACAAGGATGGTCACAATACTACAAGGATGGGCAAAATACTACAAGGATGGGCAGAATACTACAAGGATGGGCAGAATACTACAAGGATGGGCAGAATACTACAAGGATGGTCACAATACTACAAGGATGGTCACAATACTACAAGGATGGTCACAATACTACAAGGATGGGCAGAATACTACAAGGATGGGCAGAATACTACAAGGATGGGCAGAATACTACAAGGATGGGCACAATACTACAAGGATGGGCACAATACTACAAGGATGGGCACAATACTACAAGGATGGGCAGAATACTACAAGGATGGGCAGAATACTACAAGGATGGGCAGAATACTACAAGGATGAACAGAATACTACAAGGATGGGCAGAATATTACAAGGATGGGAGAATACTACAAAGATGGGCAGAATACTACAAGGATGGCCACAATACCACAGGGATGGGCAGAATATTACAAGGATGGGCACAATACTACAAGGATGGGCAGAATACTACAAGGATGGGCAGAATACTACAAGGATGGGCACAATACTACAAGGATGGGCACAATACTACAAGGATGGGCAGAATACTACAAGGATGGGAGAATACTACAAAGATGGGCAGAATATTACAAGGATGAACAGAATACTACAAGGATGAACAGAATACTACAAGGATGGGCAGAATATTACAAGGATGTGCAGAATATTACAAGGATGGGCAGAATACTACAAGGATGGGCAGAATACTACAAGGATGGGCAGAATACTACAAGGATGGGCACAATACTACAAGGATGGGCAGAATACTACAAGGATGGGCACAATACTACAAGGATGGGCAGAATACTACAAGGATGGGCAGAATACTACAAGGATGGGAGAATACTACAAGGATGGGCAGAATATTACAAGGATGAACAGAATACTACAAGGATGAACAGAATACTACAAGGATGGGCAGAATATTACAAGGATGGGCAGAATACTACAAGGATGGTCACAATACTACAAGGATGGGCAGAATACTACAAGGATGGGCACAATACTACAAGGATGGGCAGAATACTACAAGGATGGGCAGAATACTACAAGGATGGGCACAATATTACAAGGATGGGGAGAATACTACAAGGATGGGCAAAATACTACAAGGATGGGCACAATACTACAAGGATGGGCAGAATACTACAAGGATGGGCAGAATATTACAAGGATGGGCAGAATACTACAAGGATGTGCAGAATACTACAAGGATGGTCACAATACTACAAGGATGGGCAGAATACTACAAGGATGGGCAGAATACTACAAGGATGGTCACAATACTACAAGGATGGTCACAATACTACAAGGATGGGCAGAATACTACAAGGATGGGCACAATACTACAAGGATGGGCAGAATACTACAAGGATGGGCACAATACTACAAGGATGGGCACAATACTACAAGGATGGGCAGAATACTACAAGGATGGGCAGAATACTACAAGGATGGGCAGAATACTACAAGGATGGGCAGAATACTACAAGGATGGGCAGAATACTACAAGGATGAACAGAATACTACAAGGATGGGCAGAATATTACAAGGATGGGAGAATACTACAAAGATGGGCAGAATACTACAAGGATGGCCACAATACTACAGGGATGGGCAGAATATTACAAGGATGGGCACAATACTACAAGGATGTGCAGAGTACTACAAGGATGGGCAGAATATTACAAGGATGTGCAGAGTACTACAAGGATGGGCAGAATATTACAAGGATATGCAGAATATTACAAGGATGGGCAGAATACTACAAGGATGGGCAGAATACTACAAGGATGGGCAGAATACTACAAGGATGGGCAGACTACTACAAGGATGGGAGAATACTACAAAGATGGGCAGAATACTACAAGGATGGGCAGAATACTACAGGGATGGGCAGAATATTACAAGGATGGGCACAATACTACAAGGATGGGCACAATACTACAAGGATAGGCAGAATACTACAAGGATGGGGAGAATATTACAAGGATGTGCACAATACTACAAGGATGTGCAGAGTACTACAGGGATGGGCAGAATACTACAAGGATGGGAAGAATATTACAAGGATGTGCAGAATACTACAAGGATGTGCAGAGTACTACAGGGATGGGCAGAATACTACAAGGATGGGAAGAATATTACAAGGATGTGTAGAATACTACAAGGATGGGGAGAATACTACAAAGATGGGGAGAATACTACAAGGATGGGCGCAATACTACAGGGATGGGCAGAATATTACAAGGATGGGCACAATACCACTAGGATGGGCAGAATACTACAAGGATGGGCAGAATATTACAAGGATAATATAATAATAATTGTATTCATTTATATAGCGCTATTAATTTCATAGCGCTTTACATACATTGGCAACACTGTCCCCATTGGGGCTCACAATCTAGAGTCCCTATCTGTATGTCTTTGGAGTGTGGGAGGAAACCGGAGAACCCGGAGGAAACCCATGCAAACACGGGGAGAACATACAAACTCCTTGCAGATGGTGTCCTTGGTAGGATTTGAACCCAGGACCCCAGCGCTGCAAGGCTGCAGTGCTAACCACTGAGCCACACAAGGATGGGCGGAATACCACTAGATCGGGCAGAATATTATAAGGATAGGCAGGATACTACAAGGATGGGCAGAATACTACAAGGATGGATAGGATACTACAAGGATGGGCAGAATACTACAAGGATGGGCACAATACCACAAGGATGGGCAGAATATTACAAGGATGGGCAGAATACTACAAGGATGGGCAGAATACTACAAGGATGGGCACAATACCACAAGGATGGGCAGAATATTACAAGGATGGGCAGAATACTACAAGGATGGATAGGATACTACAAGGATGGGCAGAATACTACAAGGATGGGCACAATACCACAAGGATGGGCAGAATATTACAAGGATGGGCAGAATACTACAAGGATGGATAGGATACTACAAGGATGGGCAGAATACTACAAGGATGGGCACAATACCACAAGGATGGGCAGAATATTACAAGGATGGGCAGAATACTACAAGGATGGGCAGAATATTACAAGGATGGGCAGAATATTACAAGGATGAGAAGAATACTACAAGGATGGACAGGATACTACAAGGATGGGCAGAATACTACACGAATGGGCAGAATACTACACGAATGGGCACAATACCACAAGGATGGGCACGATACCACAAGGATGGGCACAATACCACAAGGATGGGCACAATACCACAAGGATGGGCACGATACCACAAGGATGGGCACAATACCACAAGGATGGGCACAATACCACAAGGATGGGCACAATACCACAAGGATGGGCAGAATATTACAAGGATGGGCAGAATACCACTAGGTCGGGCAGAATACTACAAGAATGGGCAGAATACTACAAGGATGTGCAGAATATTACAAGGATGGGCAAATACTACAAGATGGGCACAATACTATAAGGATGGGCACAATACTACAGGGATGGGCACAATACTACTGGGTAGAATACTACAAGCCTGGCACAATACTAAAAGGATGGGCACAATACTACAAGGATAGGCACAATACTACAAGGATGGGCACAATACTACAAGGATGGGCACAATGCTACAGGGCACAAGTATGGACAATACTACAAGGATGGGCACAATACTACAGGGCACAAGGATGGGATACATTACTAAAGGGCACAAGGATGGGATACATTACTACAGGGTACAAGGATGGGCACATCACTACAGGGCACAAAGATGGGCACATTACTCAGGGTACAAGAAAGGGGCACATTATTATAGGGCACAAGGATGGGAGACATTACTACAGGGGACAAGATGGGGACATTACTACAGAGGACAAGTATGGGGGACATTACTACAGGGCACAAGGATGGGGACATTGCTACAGTATGGGGGACATAACTACAGGACACAAGGATGTGAATATTATACAGGACACAAGGGGGACATTACTACAGGATGGGGGACATTACTACAAGATTTTGGCTTAGATGACTGTATGATGCTTCTAATTGTAAAACAATATTAGAAGTAGGGGATAAAATGTAAAAAAAATATTCAAAATAAATCAGGACTTTTTTGCCATTAAAAATGATATATATATATATATATATATATATATATATATATATATGCCTTGCTGGCGCTTTGTCGCTGCAACAGTGGTTGGTGCACGGTGCCGCACTATAAGGTTTAGGATAGGGACCCACTCAAGAGGTTTGCCGTGAAGTGGCAGTGGGCTTAATACAATCTGATCAGAATGGTAACAAAAGAACCTCATGTTTTATTTAATTAATTTTTTGCCTAGCGGCTTTAGATCATTGTATTTTTGTGGGATGTGCCATCCATGTCTTTTTCTCCATAGCATATATATATATATATATATATATATATATATATATATATATATATATATATATATATATAACATATATGACCTTAACTAAACAAAAAGCGCAGGTTTGTTATAATCAAGCAAAAAATGTTCAAAATAGTGATCCATAGGTGTATAGAAAAAAAAACATGGAATCATTAAAAATGTCACTTTGTCCTGTAAAGAATGTGGCCCCCCCTCAATTTTTTTTTCTATGTGCGGCCCATTCCCCCAGCTGAGTTTAAGACCCCTGATCTAAAATATGTTCATTTTCAATAAAATTTACTGTTGCCAGATAGTTATAATGCCTGAAAGGATAACTCCGGGAGTCACGCATACAGACTTATATGCCTTCTGATTTCAAAGTAGCCACGGTATAGCAGTATCCATCCGCTCTTCTCTCCCTAGTTGCCAGGCAACCCCTGACGTGGCGGCTACATCACCATGCCTACCATACTATCACCAGTCCCAGTGCTAATATGGGCAAATAAATCATTGTGTGGGGAGGTGGGGGGTGGGTCTGCCATACTACTTGGCGTGCTGCCTCCATGTGATCATATATATATATATATATATATATATATATATATATATATATATATATATATATATATATATATATTATACACACACTTATTTTGATTAGTTTAATTTTTCTGCTTGCTTATATACTGCCATCCTATTCTCCTGTTATTACCTTCACTGTTCATATTAGGTCTCACACCCTGTATTCCTTATCCAGTATGTTTTTGGGATGCATCCACAATTATTAGACATATCCTCCAATTAGATATGCCATAAATGTATATTAGATGAGGGTGCCATAATTTAAATTCCCATACAAATGAATAAAAATTCCGACACCTCTCCCCCACTGACAGCAGCATGCATTTTTTTAGATATATGTAGGTCCCACTGGTGAGACAAGTATGTCCTATAGCATTTATGGCATTTTCTCCAGATATAGTATAAATATTTGACATGTAAATGCCGCATTAAAATATTTTAAATGCATGTGTGTACAGAAAAAGTACGTACTTGAAGGATGCGAATACTTGTTTCTTCTTTTGTGACAGTGTAGCGCCCCTGAACCACTCAGGGCACTACTAGGTACTGCATCAACACCGGGATGCAGGACCTACCCTCAGGTACCTGGAACACCAGTGCCAGTGACACCTGCACACACTAAAATCCCAGTTTCCACTCCACACCAGGGGTAATTGGCTAGTCAGACACAAAGGGATGGCCACCTAGAGGGCAGAGCCAGTCCAGGGGACTAGACAGCCTGGTGGGAGGGGACAATAGAGAGTCGAGTTGAGAGTGGAGTAGAGAGTCGAGTAGAGAGGAGAGTGAGGTGCCTTGAGCTGGGTCGTGTAACGATGACCCGGGGGCACAGAAAGTGGCCACCAGGGTAGGTACACCCGAGTACCACTGGGACCAGAGCTCTGACATGGCATGGGGCCCTAGGTCAGGGGTCAGTTTCACATGGCCTAGCAAATACCTGCACAGTGAGGAAACCTTCACGGACCCCACTGACCCACAGATTCGAGGGCATCAGCAGTAACGGGAGGATCAATTCCCGCCGTACAGACAAGGAGACTGCCCAAAAAGGGACAGTCGGGCCCCAAACCAGTTCCACGCTACAGAGACCCAACCACACTGAGGGTGCCAGGGACAGAGCAACCGAGTCATCAAACTGGCGCTGGAAATACAGGGAACTGAACCCGCCGTCCTAGGGTCCAACTGTGAGTAAAGACTGTTAACTTATAATCCATGGTGTGGCCTCCCTTCTTCGGCAAAAGTCTCCACCATACTTCCCCCGGGGCTCAGCCCTACCTACGGAGGGCCTACCACCACAGCTGCCATTACCACCAGTCCTAGGGATAACGAACTCAGCAGCGGCGGTTCCACTATCTTAACCGCAACCCACAGGTGGTGTGACACCAATGACTTTAATCTCTCCTGTAAATACTACCCATTAAAAAGCGTTCTCAGGGTCACGGAATTGGGCAACGGCCAGCATTCACCCGTGACACAGCATCCCCGTAAATATATGGCCCGGGACCGAGTACCCCATAGCCCTGGGTGACACAACAGCAAGGCATCTGGGTCAGGGTGCATCTACTACCTCTGCCCACCCCTCCCTCTATATATATGCTGATAGGTTCATATACAGGGATAAATATATATACTTCTTATAACAAAATGTGCTTCATCCGCTAATGAGTTTAGCAAGTGTAAAGCTTATTTTTGTCTTCTGTGTCTTTTTTCCTTTTTTTTATTTCCCATCTATCTACCTTACAAATTGTCTCTTCATTGCTGTCATACTGCAGCTCTGAACGTAGCAGTGTCCCCCCATAGATGCTTCACTCCAAGGCAGATATGTGCTGCTCGGGTAGTTACACCCATGCACATATAGCAGGCAGTACTGTGCTCTTCTACAGTAAGAAGTGTATTGATTCTTCTCATGGTCCTCAATGCTGTCCTGCAGGTCGGCCAGACGTTCCCGCTGTCAGGGTCCTGCACGCTGGCTCCAATTCTCATCGCAGTACTGGGTACCAGTCTAACTTCCGACCAGTTGTGTACTACTCCCCCAATCTGGACAGGAAGGATAACCCACAGATGGGGTGAGCTCTTCATGCCTCTATAATAATTGATTTATGACTATTTTATTGTCATTGAAATTACATTTCTCTGTATGAGTCATCTTGCTTGTCTTCCCCTACATCAGCCTGATCCTGAGGGGCAATTACACATCAATCACTAGCAGAGACTTCGCCCCTCTTAATCACGTGACCGGGGCCGAGCCGTTACCCCACGCACTTTACTCCCCACAAAGTGGATTCATCAGAAGCAATGAAGTTACCAACCCTAAGTCTAGAACGGTAAGTAATGAGAAAAGATGGCGCCTCTACTACATGGGTAATACCGCACTAACCTCTGTATATATTAAAGAGGATCTCCAGATTATGTATTTTTATTTACTATAATAGGTTAAGTCCGTTCATTTTGACACTCGGGATCACGGTTCTGAAGTTATATCGGGGATCTCACCACAACATCGGCCGCTGCTGTTTGTGCCACAAGGGAAGGGATCTCCAGAAGTGGAAAACTTCCAACATGTGGGTCAATGTTAAGGGTAATCATTAATCACTGTACTATAAAGCAAAGTAACGATAAAAATAACTATGAAAACTAATAATTATGATTTAGGCTTCGCTCACACACATACATTGCTCTCCTCTAAGCTCTGCGTAGAGTATCAACCAAAAATACATGTTCCGATAGAAACCCAACATTTCCTATTATGAGGCTGAATCACTGTGGTCTTTCTTCTTCTGCACCTTCCTGGCAGTGTTTGCCTTTATGTGAATACGCTTTTATGCACTGCTAAGAAAGACGGACCCTGCCAGGACACAGGCCAGGCGCAGTCCAAAGTCAGTCTATCGGCCTCATAATAGTGAGTGAGTGGTTCTGAATCGCCCACCCCAGGGCCTTAGGTGACTCGGTGTCAGGCCGGACTAGTCCGGGGTAGTCAGGGATGGCGGGGCTCAATTCCGTGACCCTGGTGGAGTCAATTAATGATGTGGCGATATTGGGGTGATGATAGTGTTAAAGTTTATATAAGATTCGTGACGCCACCTGTGGTAATTTGCAGCTATGGAGCCGCAGCTGCTGGAAGGGACCTCCGGGGCTGATGTTATGGCAGCTGAGGTGTTTCTTGCTCTCCACAGGTAGAGCGAGTACCCCGGGGCAACCTTTGGTGCTTGGTAGGTTCTATGGTGTTGTAGGTGCAGTGCAGGATAAAGCAGACGACACAGGGCTTGCAGTTAAGATCTTTACTCACTGTTTTCTGAGTCCAGGTGCTAGCAAACCGGTTGCCCACAGTATGCTGGGATCCACTGTCAGGTGCCTCCGCCGATCCCGGGTAGTTCAAGGGCCAGTACCGGTGCACCCCTCCTGTGTCTCTTTCCTGACTGACTTCCTAGCCTTGACCGTTGTAGTTGTGCTGGTCTTGGCCTCCACCACGGGGCCTGAACAAAGGGAGCTAACCGCAGTTGTATCTTGCCCCCTTCACTGGGGATCTGTGGCAGGTTGTGGCCCTGGGCGCTTGCAACCACCCCCGGGCCTTTGGTGTTACTTTTGAGGAGTTGTCTTTCTTCCCTCAGTCTAGGGACCGTCCCTGAATGCAGCCAGATTCCTCCACCCGATCTTTCAGTGGAACAGGCCACGAGCCAATATGCCCTTCCGTGGCCCTGGGATCCTTTCTTGCTCGGTGTTACCTGGGCCTAACTAGACCCCAGGATCTCCACCAGGAACTTCCTTCTGTCACTTTCTCTTCAGACTTTACTCCTTCACTCTCCTGAGGTAACTACCTCCTTCTCCTTCTCCTTCTCCTTCTCCTTCTCACACTCTAGACTTGACTGAACTGGAACTTCCTGGTTCCCTTATCTACTCACACTTGCTGACTCCTCCCACACACCCACTGACTAGGCCCCACCCTCACTATTGGGAACAGAAATGGGACTTACGGCCCCATGAATACATCTATGGGGGTTGCTGCCACTATCCCTGACCCAGTGTCTGCCTACCAATTGGTGTGTGCAAGTTTAGTCTGTGGACCGGCATATGACCTCATTCTTACCCAGGATGGGACATCACACCTCTGGCTGAGGTGCAATATCTCTGTGGCGACGGAAGCCTCAGGGGCACCACAGTTCCATCAGGTCTGGCGGAGTGTCATTGGCATCCTATTTGTTTAGATTATTACAGAAACTACAACACAGAGGTCAGAGGAGAACCAAAGCTTAAAATGACTTTCAGGCCTATAGACATACATGGAGAAGCAGCAGTCATCTATGATTAAGAAGAGCAAATTAATTTTGATAGTTGTTAAGGAGGAATAACAGATTGAGATACTTGTTCTCATCATCAGTGGGGGGGGGTAGTCCTGGAACAGCCATCAATCAGTCATTTATCACCTGTCCTGTACTTAGTTGATCAATGTCTTTCATGGGAATACCCCTTTAAGTGAAAAGGATTGTTCAATTGCTTGGCTGCATTCAGACCTGCAAGAACAATGAGTGAAGAAAGTTTTTGCTTAAAATATCATCAGGTTTTTCTACCTGAGATGACCGCAGCATTATGTAGGGGCTGAGACCCTGATTCCAGCTATGTCTCACTTACTGGGCTCCTTGCTGTAGTTTTGATAAAATCCCTGTTTTATCTGCTGCCTTGTTTTACCATTTGTCTGAATGCTGAGCCCTGTATAACCCCACCCACACCACTGATTGGCTGATTTCTATGTGAAACTGTATATAAGCAGAAATCTGCCAATCACAGGTGTGGGCGGAGTTATAGAGAACTGCCCCAGATAAAGCAGTTTTTAGTGAAAACTACAGCAACCAATAAAGTAAGTGACACATCGTTAGAATCAGGATCTCTGCCCCTACATTATGCTGCTCTCCGATGGGGGAGCAAAACTTGGTGGCAGATTTCCTTTAACATAAACACAATAGGTCATTTATCACTGATTCCTCTCACCACAGTTCCTGATACAGTCCTCTGTTACTACAGCTTAGTCCTTGTTACTTGAATGGGGTCCATTGCGACACCTAGTCTTATGTGATTTTGTGGCAGACACTGCAGATTCATACAGTCTCTTTACCTTGCTAATCTGTGGTGGTCTTGGAAGTTGGACCCCACTAATCACACATGATGTACTATCCTAACTATCTAAATCTGCTTATTTTCCTATACTAAACTCAACTTATTGCCACAGGGGCCATCGTTCATGTCTACAGAATACAAAACCAGGTTCACACCGAAGGCATGTCATCGCCCAGGTGAGACTTATATAAGAAAGGTGCAGTCGATGTTTCAAAGATTTTCAGATAGTTAAAGGGGTTGTCTAGTCTAAAATGACAAGTCTGTAGTCACTATTGGACCTGTAGACTTGTGAATCTTCACATTGTGCACATTGCGCACTATGAGAATTCTGCAGTGTCAGAGTATATAGCATACTTGTGGGTACGTGACCTCCATTCCTAGCTCTGGCAAGTCCTCACAGTGCGCACAATGTGAGGATTCACAAGTCTGCAGTCACATAGAGTGACACATAGAGAGATGGCAGATTTTTCATTTTAGATTGGACAACTCCTTTAAGCAGTTGTCCTCTGAACTATTATTTTTATCAGTATATTTTGATGATTGCCTTTCCTCTGCCCTTGCTCACTTGAAGTCACTTACTAAAGGGGGCTTTACACGCAGCGATATAGCTGGTGAAAGCACCCGCCCCCGTCAGTTGTGCGTCACGGGCAAATCGCTGCCCGTGGCACACAATATCGTTAGGACCCGTCACACTACTTACCTGCCTAGCGACGTCGCTGTAGCCGGCGAACCGCCTCTTTTCTAAGGGGGCGGTTCGTGCGGCGTCACTAAGCGGCCGCCCAATAGAAGCGGAGGGGCGGAGATGAGCGGACGTAACATCCCGCCCACCTCCTTACTTTCTCATTGCCGGCGGCCGCAGGTAAGCTGTAGGTCGTCGTTCCCGAGGTGTCACACGTATCGATGTGTGCTGCCTTGAGAACGACGAACAACCTGCGTCCTCAACAATCAACGATTTTATGAAAATGAACGACGTGTCAACGATCAACGATAAGGTGAGTATTTTTGATCGTTAATGGCCGTTCGTTGGTGTCACACGCAACGACGTTACTAGCGATGCCGGATGTGCGTCACGGAATCCGTGACCCTGGCGATATATCGTTATATACGTCGTTGCGTGTAACGGTAATAAGATTGATTAAACCTGGCTCTCTGTGCGATTTCTAGGTGCTCAGAGAAAATAAGTCCATCCGAAAAAGAGTAGCTCTGGCACACTTAAGGAATGAAGACAAGAAGAAAAGTCGTTTTGCTGCTCAATTGTATATATTTATTTGTGCATAAAAAATAGATTAAATCTCATCCCCAACATTTCGACCATATATTTGTGGTCTTTCTCAAGGGTAGGATTTATCTGAGATAATAATGATAAAGAAACACATAATCAATATACAATTTATCTCTGTACAATAAAGATTTTTACGAAAACAGGATCATAATGTTTGGTCTAACACGTATATCTGTTTGACATAATTTTAGCACAAAATTTAAAAGAATTATGTACTTATATGATACAAAGATGATATCAAAAGTGAGAAACAGTAATCGCCTCCTATCGGGGGAACTATAGGTTATCGAGTATAGAGGGTAGAAATTGCAAACATACACCCACCTATAGGGAAAACAGGGCTAATAGGTAATTTGTGACTGATGATCGCCATAATAAGATATTGAGTTAGATAATCCTGTATAAGGAATAGAGACAATATGTTCAACATACAAAAATGTATGTATGGCGAGGAATATGAACAATAATAATGATTACAGTATGCATATATTATAATTACCTTATGCACCGATGTCATGTGATAATTACTGAAATCCGTGTCCAAGACCAGGACGCAGTGTAAGTCTGTTAGAGACGTATAAAAGGAAACTAAATGGATACATATATCAATGTTAGTATGGTTCATACCTTATATAACGGCAAAAGATTTTTTACAAAAATCAAAATATCTCTAATAAAATGCATACTGTATCAATTGGTAGTTGGAACCATATGTAAATGGATATCAATATACAGAGAGTGAAGGAAACATACAGCATGTATCTACCTAATGTGTTCTGCTTTAGTGGAAATGGTTCGTTTTAAATAGTACATACCTTTACCTTGGTGACACAGGGTGTGGGCCCTCAGGAGAGTGTGCACTCTATTCATGGCCAGAGCGTTATGTATACTGTGGCTGGTGATGTGCCCTCCATCCTGCTTCCTGTGCAGTGGAATGCAGTGTGCAGGCCGGTGGAGCGCACACCGCGCATGCGCAGTGTATGTGTCCCACACCGCGCATGCGCAGGGCACGCAGCACAGGCCAGAGTGTGGGAGGGACCATGGGGCGGTGTCTGCAGGTGCTGCGCGTGTTGCGCGTGTCTGGTGACGTCACTCAATCCCTCCCGGGAGGGAAAACGAACCATTCACTCCCTAATTTTACATCCATGGTAGACTGTCACTCACTCCTATTTATATTTATGTTCTATTTTAGACTTACATCATCATAGCCCTTCACGGCTTTCAACTATCCACATATATTGCCATTTAGGGTAATTGCTTATGCAGGCATCTCTCCTATAAGCCGGCATTGGTCACATATTTACTGCTGTTTATTCATTATGCATTCACCAGGTGCTTATAAACCTTTTTGAGAAGTGTTTATTCTACATCAGCAACTCTTCTAATTTCTTACCCCCTGTTACCACATACAGTGCCTACAAGTAGTATTCAACCCCCTGCAGATTTAGCAGGTTTGATAAGATGCAAATAAGTTAGAGCCTGCAAACTTCAAACAAGAGCAGGATTTATTAACAGATGCATAAATCTGTCAGAATTCCGGGATTTCCAGTTCTCTTTTGAAAGAGCTTGCCCTCTGTTAACATGGAGTTTGCTGTTCTGTTGCCCTACTTCCTGTCCATCTGTTTAAAAGGCCGCCCCTAAGCTTAGTCAAGTGCCTGAGTATACTGCTTGCTGTGTACTCCTGCTTTGCTGCTCTTGGTTCCTGATTGACATTTGGATCCTCCTGAAAAACAACCGACACCGACTCTGGACTTCACCTGGTCTCATCAAGCTGTGCCCGGACTCCGTCTGCCGTCTTTGGTCAGCACTTCTGCCCGGTTCCTTCCGGTTCGTAACCACTCTGGACTCTCATCTCGTACGGACATTTTTGGACTATACCTATTGCCCTTTGTGTCCCGGCTGCTGCGCATTTAGGCCTTCTGGGGTGATTGACAGACAGTCCCTGTATAGGGGTTCGCTCTTGGTGGTCTCCCTGGGGGAGTCCGGTGCGTGGCCCCGGGAATTCCCTTCGCTCCGATCCTGGAAGGTATTTCCTGTGTTTTATGTTCTACTGTGTTTTTGTTCCGTTTATGTACATATTGTTGGTTACATATTATAAACATCTCTGCACCAAGAACTCGTCTCTGGTTGTCATTGCCCTAACGCAATCGAAATCCTCAGTACATACAATAGTATTACAAAATCTTACAAACCAACAAGTTATGTTGCTCAGTTAAATTTTAATAAATTTTCAACATAAAAGTCTGGGTCAATTATTATTCAACCCCTAGGTTTAATATTTTGTGGAATAACCCTTGTTTGCAATTACAGCTAATAATCGTCTTTTATAAGACCTGATCAGTCCGGCACAGGTCTCTGGAGTTATCTTGGCCCACTCCTCCATGCAGATCTTCTCCAAGTTGTCTAGGTTCTTTGGGTGTCTCATGTGGACTTTAATCTTGAGCTCCTTCCACAAGTTTTCAATTGGGTTAAGGTCAGGAGACTGACTAGGCCACTGCAACACGTTGATTTTTTCCCTCTTGAACCAGGCCTTGGTTTTCTTGGCTGTGTGCTTTGGGTCGTTGTCTTGTTGGAAGATGAAATGACGACCCATCTTAAGATCCTTGATGGAGGAGCGGAGGTTCTTGGCCAATATCTCCAGGTAGGCCGTGCTATCCATCTTCCCATGGATGCGGACCAGATCGCTAGGCCCCTTGGCTGAGAAACAGCCCCACAGCATGATGCTGCCACCACCATGCTTGACTGTAGGGATGGTATTCTTGGGGTCGTATGCAGTGCCATCCAGTCTCCAAACGTCACGTGTGTGGTTGGCACCAAGGATCTCGATCTTGGTCTCATCAGACCAGAGAACCTTGAACCAGTCTGTCTCAGAGTCCTCCAAGTGATCATGAGCAAACTGTAGACGAGCCTTGACATGACGCTTTGAAAGTAAAGGTACCTTACGGGCTCGTCTGGAACGGAGACCATTGCGGTGGAGTACGCTACTTATGGTATTGACTGAAACCAATATCCCCACTGCCATGAGATCTTCCCGGAGCTCCTTCCTTGTTGTCCTTGGGTTAGCCTTGACTCTTCGGACAAGCCTAGCCTCGGCACGGGTGGAAACTTTCAAAGGCTGTCCAGGCCGTGGAAGGCTAACAGTAGTTCCATAAGCCTTCCACTTCCGGATGATGCTCCCAACAGTTGAGACAGGTAGGCCCAACTCCTTGGAAAGGGTTTTGTACCCCTTGCCAGCCTTGTGACCCTCCACGATCTTGTCTCTGATGGCCTTGGAATGCTCCTTTGTCTTTCTCATGTTGACCAAGTATGAGTGCTGTTCACAAGTTTGGGGAGGGTCTTAATTAGTCAGAAAAGGCTGGAAAAAGAGATAATTAATCCAAACATGTGAAGCTCATTGTTCTTTGTGCCTGAAATACTTCTTATTACTTTAGGGGAACCAAACAGAATTCTTGTGGTTTGAGGGGTTGAATAATAAATGACCCTCTGAATAAACTTTTCACAATTTAAAAAAAAAAAATAAAAAAAAGAAATAACATTCTTTTTTGCTGCAGTGCATTTCACACTTCCAGGCTGATCTACAGTCCAAATGTCACAATGCCAAGTTAATTCCGAATGTGTAAACCTGCTAAATCTGCAGGGGGTTGAATACTACTTGTAGGCACTGTAAAGGTAATATCTAATAACATAACTTATATATTCATTGTTAGGTGTGCCTTATACTGGTGTTAACTCACATAGGATTTGTTCCTTGGTCTTTATGATGTATCTAATCATAAGTTGTCTATACCACACAGAAAAAAGAAAAAACCCTCTTTTTTTAATTACTTATACATCTTCTGCTTTCCACTAAAGCAGAACGCATTAGGTAGATACATGGTGTATGCTTCCTTCACTCGCTGTATATTGATATCCATTTACATATGGTTCCAACTACCAATTGATACAGTATGCATTTTATTAGAGATATTTTGATTTTTGGAAAAAATCTTTTGCCTTGATATAAGGTATGAACCATATTGACATATGTATCCATTTAGTTTCCTTTATACATCTCTAACCGACTTACACTGCGTCCTGGTCTTGGACACGGATTTCAGTAATTCTCACATGACATCGGTGCATAAGGTAATTATAATATATGCATACTGTAATCATTATTATTGTTCATATTCCTCGCCATACATACATTTTTGTATGTTGAACATATTGTCTCTATTCCTTATACAGGATTACAGGATTATCTAACTCAATATCCTATTGTGGCGATCATCAGTCACAAATTACCTATTAGCCCTGTTTTCCCTATAGGTGGGTGTATGTTTGCAATTTCTACCCTCTATATGACTCGATAACCTATAGTTCCCCCGATAGGAGGCGATTACTGTTCCCCACTTTTGATATCATCTTTGTATCATATAAGTACATAATTCTTTTAAATTTTGTGCTAAAATTATGTCAAACAGATATACGTGTTAGACCAAACATTATGATCCCGTTTTTGTAAAAATCTTTATTGTACAGAGATAAATTGTATATTGATTATGTGTTTCTTTATCATTATTATCTCAGATAAATCCTACCCTTGAGAAAGACCACAAATATATGGTCGAAACGTTGGGGATGAGATTTAATCTATTTTTTATGCACAAATAAATATATACAATTGAGCAGCAAAACGACTTTTCTTCTTGTCTTCATTCCTTAAGTGTGGCAGAGCTACTCTTTTTCGGATGGACTTATTTTTTCTGAGCACCTAGAAATCGCACAGAGAGCCAGGTTTAATCAATCTTATTACCGTTATACGCAACGATGTATATAACGATATATCGCCGGGGTCACAGATTCCGTGACACACATCCGGCATCGCTAGTAACGTCGTTGCGTGTGACACCAACGAACGGCCATTAACGATCAAAAATACTCACCTTATCGTTGATCGTTGACACGTCGTTCATTTTCATAAAATCGTTGATTGTTGAGGACGCAGGTTGTTCGTCGTTCCCAAGGCAGCACACATCGCTACGTGTGACACCTCGGGAACGACGACCTACAGCTTACCTGCGGCCGCCGGCAATGAGGAAGTAAGGAAGTGCTCTTTTTCGGTTGCGTGTAACGGGGCCTTAACGATGACGGCACTAATTTGTCACTGACTGCACCTATGAAATTATATGGGAAATTGGGAAGGATTGAATTAACTACCTAACATAATACTGAGGTGTCTCTGGACGAGGAAAGCCCCTTTTGTTGACCTCTAATTCTGGGGAAAAAAATTGAATAGGGACTCTCTTCCCCAAGAACCTCATCACATCTGCATTGTCTGACGTCAGATAATCACTTCATATAAAATGTCTAATTGCTCATAATGGACCGGTGATGAGCTTATGTCTGTTATTAAACTTTATCAACTTTTTTTCCAGGAAGATCCAAAACTGAAATAATCGGAGAAATGGAGAATTCGGGATTCACTGAAGGATCAAATTTGGAACCAATCACCCATGATCCTTATTCACAATACCGTGTGCCGGTAAATCTCCTACCATTGGGAAGGACAAATGCTGCTGATAGATGGCAGCTGTAAAGTCACTCATAACTTAATTCAATAAGAGATGGAAACTTTACATCATATATGATGGGACTATGTAGTTTATAGTTGACAGTTAAAGGGAACCTGTTACCAGGTTTTTCCCTTATAAGCTGTGGCCACCATCAATGAGCTCTTATATACAGCATTCCAGAATACTGTATATAGGAGCCCAGGCCGCTCTTTGTAACATCTGGTCCGATGGGTGTCACTGCTCTTGGTCCGTCGCCTCCTCCATCTTGTGGGATTGCCATCCTCTTGTCCAGCCACATGTGAATGATGTGTCCTATGTCATCCACACATAGGCCACCATTGTGCTCCTGCGCATGCGCACTTTGTTCAGACCTGCTGCAGGCAGAGCAAAATACTGTAATGCACAAGTGCGATAAAAGGTCAAAGACCACCCACGCTCACTACAGTATTTTGATATGCTATCAGCCGGGCAGATGAAAGTGCGCATGCACATGAGCACAATGGAAGCCTCTCTGTGAATGATGTAGAACATGCACATGGGACTGGGAAGGAGGACAGCAATCCCACATGATGAAGAAGGCATCGGACCAACAGCAGCGACACCCATCGGACCGGACCGCCAATTAGTTGAGTATTATAATGGTATTTTTTACATTATACAGAGTGGCCTGTGCACTGATATACAGTATTCTAGAATACTGTATAGAAGACCTCACTGATGGTGGCCGCAGCTTATAAGGGAAAAACCTGGTGATGGCTTCTCTTTAATATCCAAGAGGATTCAGACCAGTGCAAGAGTTTACTGATGGAACTTCTTCACTTTTACCAAAATACCTTAGATTTTATTTATATTAGCTGACTAATCACCTTATTCTCTGTTAAAAATATTATTTTACTAATTGATGTTCCTATGTGCTTATATGTCATAGAAAGGATACCACCGCCTGATGGGGCACAGTATTACCAAGACAGATTTTCTGCCATCTTATACCTTGCAGGTAATGACCAGACTATGCGGACCAGCGACGTTCATAAAAAGAAATGGAGTCCTACAGCAAAAGATCATAATGGGCTTCCCCTTACTGTGCCCAGAGCTCTGCGGCATGGCATTAGCTTTCCTCTTCAAGCTCTTTCCATCACCCAGACCATTTCTTAAAACTTGCAATATTGGGAAGAGCTGCACAAGTGGCAGACCAGACTATAATCCATGCCTCCAAGAGCCCCGTAGTAGCCACATGGCTCGCCTGCCTCTATGCTATGTATGGTATTTAAATAGTTCCGAGAGTTTCTCTGACTGTGTGTAGCACCCTAACCAAAAACAGAAGTGCCGGGATACTTTGGTATTGTATGTAGTATATTGTGATGCCATAATATAAAGAATATTACACAGAAAAATGGCTATGGATGCCAGTGACAATTAAACTGAACCTTCTGACAGCACAATATATGTAGCTATTGGAACGGTGCCCCAATTAAATAAAATAATGTGCACACATCACAAAAGATTGGTGAGCAAAAAAAAAAAAAAATATTTGGGCATAAAAAAATTGTATTTAAAAAGGTATTCAGAATCAGGGGCAAGACCTTACACAAATGTAGCTAGTCAGCAAAAAAAAAGGAGCATATGACTATAAGATAGTAATTAAAAATTCAATACTTTTATTCAAACATCTAATAAAAAAAAAAGAAACCAAAAACTGAAAATGTATGAAAAGTAGCAGTGCATGAAGATGGCCAGCAGATGGCACCAGAACATCACAAAGCATTAGTCTATCTATATTGTCTTAGTGATTTGTGATGTTCTGGTGCCATCTGCTGGCCATCTTCATGCACTGCTCCTTTTCATACATTTTCAGTTTTTGGTTTCATGTTTTTATTAGATGTTTGAATAAATTATTGAGTTTTTGATTACCGTATATTCTCGAGTATAAGTCGACCTGAGTATAAGCCGAGGCTCCTAATTCTACCACAAAAAACTGGGAAACCTTATTGACTCCAGCACGGGCGTACCCAGGATCAAAACTAGGGGGGGGGGGCAAGCCATGGTTGTTCAGGTTGTAAAATATTAGAACGGAAAAGGTGAATGAAACGAAAGTTTTAAGAGAATTAAATGTAATTATAGCTCGATTAATGACTCCGCGCCTCTCTCTACACACACACACACACACACACACACACACACACACGCACCCCCATTACCCACCCACCCACACACACACACACTCAATACAATGCACGTTCCATTACCCCTCCCTCCCACACACACACAATACAATACATCCCCCCATCACCCACTACATACACACAAATACCATGCATCCCCCCATTACCATCTCCCCACGCACACAATACAATGCACCTCCCCATCACCCCCCCCAAACAAACACACACACACACAATACAATGCACCCCCCATCATCCCCTCTACACACACACACAAAATACAATGCACCCCCCCATCACCCCCTACACACACACACACACACTGCACCCCCCCCCCACACACACACAATGCACCCCCCATCACCCCCCCACACACACACACAATGCACCCCCCATCACCCCCTACACACACACACACACACACACAATGCACCCCCCATCACCCCCTACACACACACACACACACACACACACACTGCACCCCCCCATCACCCCCTACACACACACACGCACCCCAAGTCACCCCCTACACACACACACACACACACACACAATACAATGCACCCCCCATCATCCCCTCTACACACACACACAAAATACAATGCACCCCCCCATCACCCCCTACACAC
Organism: Anomaloglossus baeobatrachus; assembly: GCF_048569485.1. Classification (NCBI taxonomy): domain Eukaryota; kingdom Metazoa; phylum Chordata; class Amphibia; order Anura; family Aromobatidae; genus Anomaloglossus; species Anomaloglossus baeobatrachus. The sequence goes on along the minus strand of NC_134362.1, from coordinate 75,128,877 downwards.
ACACACACACACTGCACCCCCCCCCCCACACACACACAATGCACCCCCCATCACCCCCCCACACACACACACAATGCACCCCCCATCACCCCCTACACACACACACACACACACAATGCACCCCCCATCACCCCCTACACACACACACACACACACACACACACACTGCACCCCCCCATCACCCCCTACACACACACACGCACCCCAAGTCACCCCCTACACACACACACACACACACACACTACAATGTACCCCCCATTATCCCTCACGCACACACAATATAGTGCACCCTCCATTACCCCACACACAATACAATGCACCCTCCATTACCCCATCCCCAGACATAATACATTGCACCCTCCATCACCCCCTGCAGACACAAATTACACTACCCCATCACTACACACTCCTGCCTCCCCCCCCCTCGGAATACAGTACTCCCCCTCTGCCTGTCACAAAGCTGTGTCTCCTTCACAAATGTTCCCCGTTATGTGTCCTCACCCCTCCCCACACATCTCCATTAATTACACCAGTCTCTTCGGCTCCTCCATGGAGCGCTTACTGCTTCCTGATCCTGATGTCTCCTGTGTCCCGCCACCCGCAGCACTGTGATGATGTCAGCAATGTGCTGATCTCATCACGTTGCTGCACGTCAGGGGCGGGACCCAGTCCCGGCACGCTGTTCAAATGTATTTACGTTTGAAAGACGCAAATACATTTGAATAGGAAGGCGGAAGCTACGGTCAGCAGTACCGGCTCTGCTGCGCTCCTCTGCAGTGTGTACATGCCAGGCACACAGCAGCACACAGCAGGGCCGGCACAGCACAGCGCGCTGCCTCCTGCTGCAGCTAGTGTGTCGGGCATGCATGCACACACTGCGGAGGAGCGCGGCGGGGACAGCAGATACAGCGGCCCACTACAGGTACTGGCCCACTGCACCGTGCCCCTGCTTCTGGGGGAGGGCAGCTGCCCCCCCTGCCCCTCGCTGGGTACGCCCATGGACTCCAGTGTAAGGGTGGAAAATTCAGCAGCTACTGGTAAATTTCAAAAATAAAAATAGATTCCAATAAAATGTAATGTGCCCATCCTTGTGGTAATGTGCCCATCATTGTGCCCCCTCCCCTTGTTTCAATGTGCCCATCCTTGTGCCCCTTTCTTGGGCCCTCTAGCAATGTCCCCTGCAGTAATGGGCCCTCTAGTAATGTCCTCCTACTGGTCCCTATTATGCAATAAAAATTATTCTCTCCTGTCCTCTGTTCCCGCAGTGCCTTCAGCTGCTTCTTGTAGAACCCTCCGTGATCACGTCCGATTCACAGGGTTGCTGTCTGCCGTCATGGCTTTACTGCAGTTGAATACTTTACGGCAGCGGTGGTGCAGTGAAGCATTCAACTGCTGTAAAGCGCTGATGGCAGCGGCGGCTCCATCTATTGGACGCGATCACAGAGGGGTCTGTGTACCTGCGGTCTTCAAGAAGCACTCCTTGATGATCATGTCCGGTGCATGGAGCCACCGCTGCTGTCAGTGCTTTACAGCAGTTGAATGCTTTACCGCACCGCTTCCGCCGTTAAGCATTCAACTGCTGTAAAGCCATGGTGGCAGCTTGCAGCAGTGGTTCCATGCATCCATGCACTGGACGTGATCATCAAGGGGTGCCTCTTGAAGACCGCAGGCACACAGACCCCTCCGTGATCGCATCCAATAGATGGAGCCACCGCTGCCATCAGCGCTTTACAGAAGCTGAATGCTGCTGCCATAAAGCAGTAAAGACATGATGGCAGACAGCAGCCCTGTGCATCGGACGCTATCACAGAGGGATCTACGTGCCTTGCGGTCTACAAGAAGCAGCTGAGGGTACCGCGGGAATGGAGGAGAGGTGAGAATATTTTTTTGTGGGACCCTGACCCGAGTATAATCCGAGGGGGGCATTTTCAGCATAAAAAAATGGGCTGAAAAACTTGGCTATACTCGAGTATATACGGTACTATCTTATAGCCATATGCACCTTAACTTCTGACAGCAGCCTAGGTCCATGTAGTTCTTTAGCTTTTTGAACCATGTTGACGTCATCCGCCAGGAGATACAGCAGTGACATAAGTGTGTGATACATTAGTGTCATAGAGGGAAACAAATCCAATCACTGATTCATTCCAGGGCAGAGAGGCTTTACCAGCTCTGGCCGGGCACTCCGACCGAGACAGCGGCTTCTCCAGGGAACTAGACCAAGTTCTCCGTACCAATGTAAGACTCAGTCATCGTATTCCGTTGTGTCCATCACTCATTGTCGTCCTCTGCCATTTAGATTTTCTCTTCTCTTGACAATTAACACACAGGCTCCATTCAATGACTTCCAGCCCAAAGATAGAAATAAGAACAAAGATGAAGTTTTGGGAAGAACGTTCGTTGGGAAGAAGGTGGGTAGCTGGATGTTTCGTAAATATGTAATTAATGCGTTTCGGATTGTAGGTTATAATATATACATTTTTTTTCTTTTAGGAGACCTCTGGATTCAGTAACAATAATCTCATCTATGTACGGTCAGAGAAGGAGCCCCCACAACAGTACCTCACCAACTACAACCTGAGGTGGGGGATCTAGACCAGCTTTAGGGCTCATGCGCACGTAAATGCTGAATATTCTGCAGCGATTTGACAGTACATGTGCGCTTCAAATCGCTGCAGAAACACTGCATAATGGATGCAGGGAAACATGAGGCAATCCAGCAGCTTGATCCAAGAATTTTTAAAAAATTATATTTTTCATTGATGTATAATTAAAAAGTTCATAAAGTCACATGGAGTGGTAAATCAGACAGAGGACGCATTTCGAACGTCTAGTTCTTATTCAGTCTCTGAATAAGACTGAATAAGAACTAGACGTTCGAAACGCGTCCTCTGTCTGATTTACCACTCCATGTGACTTTATGAACTTCTTAATTATACATCAATAAAAATATAATTTTTTTAAAAATTCTTGGATCAAGCTGCTGGATTTCCTCATGTTTCCCTGACCTGGTTTTGCCGATTTTTTTAATCCTTGCACAGTCCATGGTTGGTGTCTCCTACACAGGTAAGCTGGAACATAACCTTTTTTTCTCTTGTATCTCTGCATAATGGATGCAGTATTTTTGTTAAAAAAAAGGCGATTTCGTGCGCTATGGCTGCTGCCCCCAACATAGACAGAGCGGAAGCTGCATCCAGAACGCACAAATAATTGACATGCTGCTTTTATGAACGCACGGATTTGGGTCAAAATTTTAGCACCCAAATCGCTGAGTTCATAAAAGCATCTTGCGCACGTCTCATGCACAATCTTCATAGATTGTGCAGGGGATGCAGGATGCATGCATTTACGTTGCAGTGCAATACGCAACGTAAATGCATGCAGTTAGACAACGTGCGCATGAGCCCTTACCGCTAGTCATATCTGTATATCGTCATTTATACCATATTAATTAGAGAATAGCTCCTTTCTACATCTGAAAACTACATCCAGACTTTAGGAATAATTGGATGTGTCCCTGACTCGCCCACCCCAGGGCTATGGGACACCCGGTGCCGGGCCGGACTAGTCCGGGGGTCGTCAGTGGTGGCGGGGCCCGGCTCCGTGGCCCTGGTGGGTATCAATTAATATGGCTGGTGACTTGGGGTGAATAAAGTTTGTGTTCGTGACGCCACCTGTGGTATGCGGCTATTAAGCTGCCGCTGCTGTATGAGGCTTCCGGGGTGATGGAATGGCAGCTGGTATGGTACTGCTCCCCACAGGTGGAGCGGTGCCCCGGGGCACAGTTGGTGCTCGTGAGAGTCTATGGTGTGATGTGTGAATAATACGGTGCAGGGCCGACAGGCAGTGAAAGAAACAGGCACAAACAGTAGTCTCTTTACCTTCTCCTCTTTTACTTGGCAGAAGTTTAGTCCAGGGAGACCGTCACAGATGGTAAAGATGATCCGGCCGGCCTGGAAGTGCCTGGGGGTGATCTCTTTGGCCAGTTGAGTATGAGGCCTACTCCCTGATCTTTCTTTTCTTCTACAGGACCCTGCACTCTGAATTTAGCAATGGCCCTCTTGCTGCTGGGACCGGTGGTTCGTCCCTTTTTCTGTGTGGTAGGCTGCGCAGGCCCTCTCTGGTGCTTCTCTGCAGGAGTCCACACCGGGCCCTTGGGATGCAGCTGTACCTTCAGATTGCTTCTGGGCCAGGGGGCTTGCAGCTCTCCTGCCCTCCGGATTCGGCCACCAGGGAAGGATTTTATACCCTGGCAACCACAGACTCCGATGTCAGAGTCTCTTCTGTGCCTCTCTGCAAATCTTGCTTCACTGGGCCAAGCTACTCCAGCTTCCACAAGACAGCACACTCTGTGTCTGCTCTCTTTGCTTTCTCTCTACAGACTGACTACTAACTCCTCCCTCAGGTCAGACTTAAGAAATGCTCCCTGGAACTCAAGGTTCAGAGCTCCCCCTGCTGGCCTGAGGAAGAAACTACGTTGGATGTTAAACTTACTGGCCAAAGATTCCTCCAATTACCTCCAGGCGCAGCATTAACCCTTTGGAGGGGCAATGCTGTTGTGGCGACCAGGTCCTGGGGCGCCACACTCCCCCTTAGTTAAACTCAGTACTCCCAGACTGAAGAAACAAAACATATCATGTTAGAACATTTCATCCCATTATGGGAGGCACATTTTCTTAAACGTTACAACCTTAATTAAAACTATAAGAGTCCAGTGTGGCTCCCTGCCGGGTGTCCATTACACTGCTCCATGGGGGATCCGCCGCGATAAAACCCCCAACGTAGGCTCTGGGCGTGAGTCAGAGCATTGATGACCCCACTCTATGCACGCCGGACGGGTTTTTCTTCAGGGGTGCTGAGCACACTGGTGCTAACTATGTACAGTTGAGTGTTGGCCACCCATGGTCCAGTGGCCCATTTGTCCATTTACTCAATCATTTAAATAAAAAAAAACATTTTATACACAACATTACAGACAATTTAAATAACTATTTACATTCTAATAGGCACTCTTTCTTTTTACTCTCTATACCTTGGAGGGGGCCATCCCCGAGTGCTACGTTGGGACCTGCGTAGCTCTGGGGTTTGTCCCTCACTATTTGGAGCGTCTGCTACCTCAGCACTACGGGTAGGCCTAACCCTGATAGGTATGTGTGATGATTGCCTACGTGGTCTGAGAGTCGCCAAGGGTACGACAGGTTCACCACTGACAGGGGGTTGATTCTCCTGTTCCACTGCTGGCGTGGCATCTTGTGTTGGGGCGGACAGTTCCTTAGGTGGATCTGGAATCTCTTCTGTCTCTGGCTCGACCAACTGCGGGAATGTCAAGACTGGTACCACTATGGCATTATTTATTCGGGTCCAAGTTTTGGGGAATTTCCCAAGGATTGTTTGTATCATCTCTTCCTCTTTTTCTTGAATTTGGGGACATTCTTGTTCTTCTTCCACTTCTTTTTGGATTTTGCACCGCTCAGGGCACGCTTTCAGGCGGTCTCTAGAAACGGTTTGATAGGTCTTGCCTTCATCTTTGCTTATGAGGCATACCTTACTATTGTCAAAGTTGGAGGAAATAATGGTGTAGGGTTCATTCTCCCACTGGTCATCTAATTTATGCGCCCTCCGCTTTTTCTTGAGGACCTGTTCTCCAGGTGCTAAGGGAGTTGCTGGGGCTGTTTGATTGTAGTTCTGCTCTTGTCTCGTTCTTGCTTGGGACAGGCTCTTTTCTACGCATTCCTGGACTTTGCGGTACTGCTGTTGTCGCTCTGTATCCCAATCTTCTATCTCTTGAACCGCTTCCGGTGACACAGTTCCCATCTCAAAGTCTACAGGTAACTTGCCAGGTCTTGCTCGCATCAAGTAAGCAGGGCTGTAGTTGGTCGAGTTTACTGGGATATGGTTGTACAGGTCTACCAGATCTGGTAACTTCTCTGGCCATTGGTTTCTTTCTTCCAGAGGTAGAGTCTTGAGCATATCAATAACTACATGGTTCATCTTCTCGCACAATCCATTGGTTTGGGGGTGGTACGGTGTTGTTCGGATTTTCTTACAGCCGTACATGTTACAGAACTCTTGGAACACTTCTGCCTCGAATGCAGGACCTTGATCAGTCAGTACCCTTTCCGGATAACAGTGAGGTCGACAAAAGTATGCCTGAAATGCTCTAGCTGCTGTTCTGGCTGTCTGGTCTTTCACAGGCACTACTACCAGGAAACGAGAGTAATGGTCCACAATGGTGAGGGCGTACACATAGCCTGACCGGCTTGGTGTTAACTTCACGTGGTCCAGGGCCACCAACTCCAGGGGCTGCTTCGTGACAATTGGCTGTAGGGGAGACCTCTGGCTGGCATCATCCTTCCGCCTCAGGTTACACGGACCACAGTCTCGGCACCACTTCTCGACTGTCTTTCTCATGTGCACCCAGTAGAACCGATCGCGGAGTAGGGTCTCCAACTTCTTCCACCCGAAGTGTCCTGCTTTATCATGGTAAGCTGCTAGGACCATTGGAGCATCCCTCTGTGGGACCACTATCTGCCAGACGAGTTCATTCGTTCGCCAGTTGACATATCTCTTGCAGAGCTTGCCTTGGTAGGTGAACAGTCGTCCCCTCTCCTTCCACAGCTGCTGGGCTTCTTGTGGAGCGTCTGGACCGAGATGGGTCTCAGCTTGTGCTAGCTTTTCTTTGACCAATCACACGGCCGGGTCACCGTTCTGTGTCTCTTCCTAATTATGGTGGAGTAATGGGTTGACCGAGACCTCGTGCTGGCTCGAGCGCTTCTCTCCTACAGCATGCTCACACTGGGAAACACCTTGGTGATGGAAAGCCGGTAACTCTATCTCTTCAAGTTCATCCAGGTCTTCTCCAGACTCGTGTAAGTGAGGCATTCTGGACAGCGCATCAGCATTGTTATTCTTCTTGCCAGCCCGGTACTTGATGGTAAAGTCAAAGTTAGACAGCCAGGCCATTCATCGCTGCTCCAACGCACCTAGCTTGGCTGTTGCCAGATGTGTCAACGGGTTGTTGTCCGTGAAGATGGTGAACTTGGCCGATACCAGATAGTGCTTGAAGCGTTCAGTCACTGCCCAAACAATGGCGAGGAACTCCAGCTTGAAGGAACTGTAGTTTTCTGGATTCCTTTCTGTGGGACGAAGCTTCCTACTGGCGTAAGCTATCACCTTCTCTCTGCCTCCCTGCACCTGGGACAGAACTGCTCCCAGCCCCACGTTGCTGGCATCTGTGTACAGTACAAATGGCTGGCTGTAGTCAGGGTAGGCCAGAATTTCTTCTCCCGTGAGAGCCCCTTTCAGCCGGACAAAAGATGTTTCTATTTGGCTGTTCCATTCAAATGGAGGGCTTTGCTTCTTAGCCTTCTTTGGCTGGCTCACCAGGAGATCTTGAAGAGGCGCTGCTATCTTGGTGAAACCATCAATGAACCTTCGGTAGTAGCCCACCAGCCCAAGGAACTGCCGCACCTCCTTTACCGTGGTGGGTCTTGGCCAGTCCTTGATTACGGTGACTTTCTCCGGATCAGGTGCCACACCTTCTGCGCTGACCACATGACCCAGGTACTGTACCTTTGGCTTCAAGAGGTGACATTTGGACGGCTTTATCTTCAGGCCATACTCCGACAAGGACTCAAACACTTCTGCTAAGTGCCTCAGGTGGTCTTCGTAGGTCTTGGAGTAGACTATGACGTCATCCAGGTACAATAGCACGGTTTCAAAGTTGTGATGGCCCAAGCAGCACTCCATCAATCTCTGAAATGTCCCTGGGGCGTTGCAGAGCCCGAACGGCATACAATTGAACTTGCAGAGACCCATTGGTGTCGTGAATGTAGTCTTCTCCTTGTCCGCCTCTGCCACGGGAACCTGCCAATATCCACTGGTGAGATCCAGGGTGGAGAAATAATTAGCTGATTTTAAGGCTGTTAGTGACTCTTCTATTCTGGGTAGTGGATATGCATCTTTATGTGTAATGCGGTTAATTTGTCTGTAATCTACGCACATCCTCATTGTACCATCTTTTTTCTTTACGAGCAATAGTGGAGCTGCCCAGGGGCTACAACTATCTATGATAACCCCAGCCTCCTTCATTTCCCGTAACATTTCTTTGGCACGCTGATACTGTGCTGGGGGTACAGGGCGGTATCTCTCTTTAATGGGATGATGATCACCCGTGGGGATTTGATGTTTAACCCCTTTTACCTGCCCAAAATCTAGGGGCTGTTTGCTGAAGACCCGCTCGTACTCCTGTACCACCCGGTAAACCCCATGCTTTTGGTGTGAGGGGGTGGAGTCGGTGCCCACATGTAATTTTTGGCACCAGTCTTCCAGCTGTCCCTTGGAGCCATTGTCTTCCGCCTGGTCGGACGGGATCAAGGGTTCCACTACTTTGATGGTATTGTTACTGACAGTGTACAGTTTTGCTACAGTGGCGTACCGGGGCAATTTGGCTTCCTCCTCCCCACAATTCAGGACGCGGACGGGCACTCTGCCCTTGCGGACGTCTGCTACCCCTCTGGCTATCAGGACTCCAGGCCTACTTTCTGAATACACAGGTTCCACCAGGGCCTGGTAATCTTGACCCTTGAGGCCTATTGCTGCCCGACACCATATCAACATTTCACTTTTTGGGGGAATTGCAATGGGGAGAGGGTCACTTACCCTTACACTGCCAATTTCTCCTCCGGCCAGCTCTACCTGCTGCCTCCTCATCAGGGCTCTGATCTCCCTCTGTAGGGCACGCTGCGGCCCGGAGCTGGCACCTTCAGACGCCTGCTGCAACAAAATTATCACTTCGGCAAGACAATTTTCCATCACATTTGTACCAATGGTTAGCAGTGGGTTAGATTCTTTGCGATCAATATCTACAATTATCCCCTGACATGGCAATTCTACCCGCCCCACTTTAATGGTTACTTCTTTGTACCCAATTTGAGGTAAGGGCTGACCATTACTGGCCACAATTGTTAAATTGTTAAATGGGCCATGGTCAATGTCTGAATCATCCCAATATCTTTTGTACAGTTTATAGGGGATGGTTGTTACCTGGGACCCCATATCCAGGAGGGCATTCAAAGGGATCCCATCCAGCACAATAGGAAGGACCGGTCGTCCTCCCACATACTTGCTGCGACTGGGGGTTGAGCCGGGCTTCCTAACACCTGGGGTTTGGCTCCTGGCCCCAGGCTCGGCCGATTTAAAGGACAATGTCTTGCAATGTGGCCCGCCTGGCTGCAACGGCGGCAGATTGGTTGTCCAGTTGAATCACACCGGTCTGTGTCTTTTCCTCGGGTCGGCGGAATCCTCCTCTGTCGCATCCATGGGACGTCATCTGGGCTGGAGGCCAACTCGATTCTTGCAGGCGATGGGGTCACTTGTAGAGACTGCACAGTCTTGGCAAGGGCAGCTACAGTCTTGGTCAGCTCCTGGACCTGGTGTCTGAGCTCTGCAGCGGGATCCTTATCCAGGGACTGCGCCTCAGCTCCCGCAGCGGCTCGTGTTGCAGGCACCACCCCTGGGTACGTGATAGCAAGAGGCCGGAGGGGTACTGGGTCATTCGGTGTAGATTCTCTCAGTACCCGGATGGCCTGGTCCCTAAACTTTGCAAAGTCCAGAGCAGTGTTCTGCAGGACCATGATACGCAGCTGTGTCCTGTGGGCATCTGACAGGAGCCCCTGTATGAACTGCTCAGTTAGGAGTTTGTCTTCTTCACGTACACTCTCTGGGTCCACCTGTTTAATTGCTTTCAGTGCCTCCTGCAGGTTTAAGGCATAGTCCCTTGTGCTGTCTGTTGCCCGTTGTTTGCACCCAAAGAATCTCATTTTTATTTCTGCTGCGGTGCGGGTGTCAAAAGTACTCTTTAACTTGGCCAGTATCTGGGTTGCTGTCCCTTTATCTGTATCAGGCCAGGACTTCACTTCACGCTGGGCCGCGCCGGCTAGCTGCCCCATTAGTATGCCCACCTTCTGGCTCTCAGTCAGAGGATACACTCTAAACAAGCTGTGCAGCCTTTCTCTGAAGTCGCTCAGGGTATGTGACTCCCCGGAGTACTGCATGAAAAACTTTTCGGTCTAATATAGCGCAATAAGGATATATGCTGATATTAGTTATTTAAACTTTATTAATTAGGCGCTCCTATTATTACAACGCGTTTCAGCGGAATTGCTTTCATCAGGTAAAATGCTCCTATTTTACCTGATGAAAGCAATTCCGCTGAAACGCGTTGTAATAATAGGAGCGCCTAATTAATAAAGTTTAAATAACTAATATCAGCATATATCCTTATTGCGCTATATTAGACCGAAAGAATTTTTTCATATACCCCCTCCCCATTGGGAATCGGTAATAGCTGCAAAGGACCTGCTGACATATCAAAAAATCCAGCTGGTAGCTGGAGGATTGAAAGGAAAGAGAGAAAAAAAACACAAAAAAAAAACCTGAATTCCATGGTGCCGGTGGAAATCAGTAACTGACAACGTTACCCCAAATCTGGACTCCTGAAGCCTGGTTACAGGATCTGCTCGGAGGAACTCCAGACTGATAAGCTTACACTGAAGTTGTGCGGGGGCGCACAACCAACAAAGGTGAGCAATTCTAATATTTTAAACGCTAAAAGGATTCCACGGGTGCTTCTCATAGTGCGCTTGTTTTATCTATCTATTTAAGTCCCCGGAGTACTGCGGCAGCCATTCTGCTCCCAGGATGTACGGCATTGTGATCGGCATTACCGGCGCTACAGCGGGGGCTGGGGCGACGGCGACTGGGATTGCTTCAGCTGGTGCTGCGGCGTCTCGGGCTATGGCAGCCACCTGCTCTCCCTCTGAGTCGGACATCTTCCTCCCCCTTAGTGAACCTTACCAGGCTCCGTTCACTTTTCAAATTCCCTTCTGGGTCGCGCGGGGTTAACGGCGCTCTGCTCTGATGGCGCGCTCCCTTCGCGCTCTTTTTCGGGCACGCCCCCCTTCTTCCTGCGCTCAGCGAGGCTAATGGCGGCGGCAGTTTTTCAAACAGTAACAGTCTTTTAAGCACAGTTTCTGCAGGCGCACAGTACCCGGTGGGACCGGGCACGAAATCCTGTTCGTGACGCCAAAGTTGACTCGCCCACCCCAGGGCTATGGGACACCCGGTTCCGGGCCGGACTAGTCCGGGGGTCGTCAGTGGTGGCGGGGCCCAGCTCCGTGGCCCTGGTGGGTGTCAAATAATATGGCTGGTGACTTGGGGTGAATAAAGTTTGTGTTCGTGATGCCACCTGTGGTATGCGGCTATTAAGCCGCCGCTGCTGTATGAGGCCTCCGGGGTGATGGAATGGCAGCTGGTATGGTACTGCTCCCCACAGGTTGAGCGGTGCCCCGGGGCACAGTTGGTGCTCGTGAGAGTCTAAGGTGTGATGTGTGAATAATACGGTGCAGGGCCGACAGGCAGTGAAAGAAACAGGCACAAACAGTAGTCTCTTTACCTTCTCCTCTTTTACTTGGCAGAAGTTTAGTCCAGGGAGACCGTCACAGATGGTAAAGATGATCCGGCCGGCCTGGAAGTGCCTGGGGGTGATCTCTTTGGCCAGTTGAGTATGAGGCCTACTCCCTGATCTTTCTTTTCTTCTACAGGACCCTGCACTCTGAATTTAGCAATGGCCCTCTTGCTGCTGGGACCGGTGGTTCGTCCCTTTTTCTGTGTGGTAGGCTGCGCAGGCCCTCTCTGGTGCTTCTCTGCAGGAGTCCACACCGGGCCCTTGGGATGCAGCTGTACCTTCAGATTGCTTCTGGGCCAGGGGGCTTGCAGCTCTCCTGCCCTCCGGATTCGGCCACCAGGGAAGGATTTTATACCCTGGCAACCACAGACTCCGATGTCTGAGTCTCTTCTGTGCCTCTCTGCAAATCTTGCTTCACTGGGCCAAGCTACTCCAGCTCCAGGCCCCAGTTCCACAAGACAGCACACTCTGTGTCTGCTCTCTTTGCTTTCTCTCTACAGACTGACTACTAACTCCTCCCTCAGGTCAGACTTAAGGAATGCTCCCTGGAACTCCAGGTTCAGAGCTCCCCCTGCTGGCCTGAGGAAGAAACTACGTTGGATGTTAAACTTACTGGCCAAAGATTCCTCCAATTACCTCCAGGCTCAGCATTAACGCTTTGGAGGGGCAATGCTGTTGTGGCGACCAGGTTCTGGGGCGCCACATCCCTGTGCCGAGATAATCTTATACAGTGCCTTGAAAAAGTATTCACACCCCATGAACTTTTCCACATTTTACCCTGTTACATCCACAAACCTCAGGGTATTTTCTTGCAATTTTAAGTGATATACCAACAATTATAGCAAGTATTTGTGAAGTGTAAGGCGGTGTGCACATGATGCAGTTTTGTCACAAAACCTGAAGGGTTTCCTGAAGCCGACAAAGTGATTGAGAATCCTGAAGTCTCCTGCACACGTTGAGTATTTTCTCCTTGAATATTTAGTGAAGATATGTCAATTCCTTGAGCGTTTTTGGTGCAGATTTCACCCATAATAATGAGTGAGGAAAATCTTCACCAAAACACACGTAAAAAACGCATAAAAAAACACTGCAAAACACATATTTTATGTTACGTTTTTCTTGCCAAGAGATGCAAAAATGGTACGGAAATTTCTGCACCCACCAAATACTTAATGTGTGAACATAGCCTAGAGCAGACCTGGGCAAGGTGCGGCCCGCAGGCCGTTTGCGGCCTGCCTACTTTCTTTGACCGGCCCGCCCGTCTTCAGCCGGTGTAGTGTAGTCGGGCTGCTGTGTGTTGGGTGTGGCGCCCTGGACAAGCCAGGATGTCACAAGCACTACACCAACACACCCCACCCCCCCGGTCAGGCACACCGAAGTCAGACAAAAACCCTTGTTGCCTCCCTCCAGGAGCTGATGTTCACAACAGGGGGTGGGCCAGGCGGTTGGTCCCGCCCACCGAGGAGTTCACAGTCCTGGAGGCGGGAAAAGCAGATCAGATAGAGCTTGAGATGAGTTTTGGAGAGGAGTGAAGTGAGGAGTAAAGTGGTAAAGGAGCAGTCTGAAGTTGGTGCGGGTGTGTGGCCCAGACGGTACAGCAAGGTTGGCAGACGGTGGTGACCGTCTGCAGGAGAGGCCTATCGGAGCCAACCGTAAGGACCGTGGACGGGCGGTGGCCCGGCGGTACCGGACCGGTACACAAAGAGAAGCCAGCACCATCCGGCAGGGCTTACGGACCCCGACAAGGCTAGGAGTCGCCGTTGAAATTGTCAAATCCGTTAGCGAAGGGAACCTCCTGGGTTTCCCAGCAACCAAGTCCCGACAGAAGGCAACAGTCCAACCGAGAGAGGGAAACACGGTCACCGCCAAGGCTACAGTTCCCAGGGCCAGAGCCTGCGGGCAAAAGGGGCTCCTTCAGCAATCTTCAAAGCTGGGGAGCGGGTTACCGGTGGGAACCCATTGGAACCGTTTACACTACACAGGTACAGGGAAAGGCAGTCACCATCAACCTGCCGAGAGGAACAACACCGCAGCCGTCTGTGGGACCCATCCATCCAGCCGTTTGTTTTACCGGAGACTATGTGTACATCATTGGCTGAGTGAGTACCACCGTGCCGTGCGGCACAGCGCTCCCCCCGCGACCCTGCACCTCACCAGGCCCCGTAAGCCGCCTGCCATCCATCCCTACCCCTCACCGGGCCCCGGGACAACCAACCCCCTACCCACGGAGGGGAGAAAACAACATCCTAGCTGCTCCCTGTCATCGCTCCCGGGATCCCCGTCCAGAGCGGTGGTGTCACAACCTCACCACAACCGTGGGTGGCGTCACGGACAATATACCCCCAAAACCATCCCCCCTTTCCCTCACGGGCGAGGAACGCCGCTCGAGTCCCCGGGATCCAGCCCACCGCTCGAGCCACCACCGAGCAGCGGCAGCAGCGGCGGCCGCAGCAGCCGGACCCGAGCAGTGGGAGAGCGCAGCATCCCCTCCTCCGCCCGCGACAACTTGGCGTCACGAACAGGATCTTACCGCTCTGCCATCTGGTAGAGGTGCGCCTTGTGACCGCCTGAGGTGTCCGGCCGAAAAATTTGAGAAGCCGCCATCTTGGGCGCGAAAAATCCCCACTCGAGCGTCTCCTCGAGTAGTGGAGGCGCGAAAGCTGAAACCCCGCCCCTGTAGAGGAGGAGCCGGAAAAAGACTAAGGGGGACTGATGGCGTCTGGCCGCATGTAGCCCGCGGCTATGAAAGCAGGGACGCCAGGACCCTGCGGCCATTTACTGGTTCCTGGAAGAGGCCGCTGCTAAAGATGCTGAGTCCGACCGACAACACCGTGCTCCCCGCACCTGGCACTGCAGCGTGGGTGGAAATCCGGACCGTCCAGCTAAGCAGCCGTCTGCAGGTCCGCATGCAGCTCCTCCTGGAGGAGTGGGAGGCCGACATGGCGGAAGTGGTGGCGGCCATACGGAGACGCGAGGTGGAGGGAGTCTTGGAAGGGAGGGTAAGTGACCCACGCCCCTGTACCCCTAATGGGTCGGTCATCGCGTCCGAGGGACCCGGTCCATACCCGCTCGCCCTGCTACCTCCCCCGCTACCCGTGTTGGCTGCTGCTGCCCCGCCACTAGGCCTGCTACCACCACCACCGGTAGCGGTACCCTGCCAATCCGCCCCGGCGGACCGACCTGCAGCAGAAGCCCATGACCGCCCTGATCCGCTTCCATGGAAGAAGCCGAAAGCTAAGCCCGTCAGCAAAGATGCACCAGAGGCACGGCGGGGATGCAGCTGCCAGGAGGCAGAGCAGGCCATGCCACAGCGGGGTCCCTCATTACCGAAGGTACCGGTCGTAGCCGGCACGGAGGGACTCTGGCTGGGTCCATCCCCCACACCGCCGAAACCGGAGCAGGCAGAAAGTGCTCCGCACCGGGAGCGGCAGCAAAGGCAGCTGCGCCGCGGGATTGCTGATTAAGAAAGAAAAGTTGGAGCATGGTAGCGGTTCCCGGTTACCTTGCTGTCGGTCCCCATTGGGACTCTGCTGACGTTCCAGACGGCCCTCAAGGCTAAGGAGTCCGGTTGGAGGAGCAGTCGTACCCGCATCATCGGCAGCTGAAAATGGAGTCCTGTGGGACAGTGTCACCCCTGTGTGAGGGTGGCGTTGGGGTCTCGTGCTGTTCGATGGTGGACTGTGGGAAAGCTGCAAGAGGAAGCTGTACCGGAGCCAGGTGTTGTGGATGGCCCCTGGGACCCAGCTGTCAGTCCCCATTGGGACCCTACGGCAAGCCTCCGTTGGGACTCTACAGTTTTGTTTGTGGTAGCCCGTTGGGGACTGTCTGAGACCGAGCAGCGGCAGCAGCGGCCGCAGCAGCCGGACCCGAGCAGTGGGAGAGCGCAGCGTCCCCTCCTCCGCCCACGACATTGGGCAGGCAGCGATCCTGCAGCTCTGCTCAGTCAGTGCAGGCAGCGGAATGCAGGAATCTCTCTTCTGTTCCCTGCCGGCACTTTCTCTGTGACACACGCGTGCGCCCCGATGACGTCAGTACTGCGCTGAGTGTGTCATTTCAAAATTTCCACCTGGCCGGCAGGAGAAGAAGCGGCACAGCAGGGACCCTCACTGGGAGAAGCAGCCGTGAGGCCTCTAGGAGAACTGCATCAGCGCAACCAGGGCACGTACAGGAGAAGAAGCAGATCGGTGGGGGGGCCCGTACGGAGCTGCCTGAGGAGGGAGAGGTGAGTGTTGACTAATAAGCTGAGGAGAGGACAATGAGGAGGAGGAGGTGAGTGGTGACTATAGCTGAGGAGGGGACAATGAGGAGGGAGAGGTGAGTGGTGACTATAGCTGTGGAGGGGACAATGAGGAGGGAGAGGTGAGTGGTGACTAAGAAGCTGAGGAGGGGACAATGAGGAGGGGGAGGTGAGTGGTGACTATAGCTGAGGAGGGGAAAATGAGGAGGGAGAGGTGAGTGGTGACTAATAAGCTGAGGAGGGGACAATGAGGAGGGGGAGGTGAGTGGTGACTATAGCTGAGGAGGGGACAATGAGGAGGGAGAGGTGAGTGGTGACTATAGCTGAGGAGGGGACAATGAGGAGGGAGAGGTGAGTGGTGACTAATAAGCTGAGGGGGGGAACTGTGGTATTGATGTAGTTTATTACAGGTGTAGTATATTACAGGTGTAGTATATAGGAGTGTAATGATGTAGTATATTACAGATGTAGTATATAGGAGTGTAATGATCTAGTATATTACAGGTGTAGTATATAGGTGTGTAGTGATTTATATTACAGGTGTAGTATATAGGGGTCTAGTGATGTAGTTTATTACAGGTGTAGTATATGGAGGGGGTGTAGTAACGTAGTATATTGCGTAAAACTGAGTTAATTCTATTACTCCGGCCCTCTAAAACCATCCCAATTTCTCATGCGGCCCCATATTATAATTAATTATAGATGGTTTCTAAAAATGTAAACTTGTGATTTGCATTTGTATTTACCCCCTGATGCAATACTTTGTGGGATCACCTTTCGCTACAATTACTTCTGCAAGTCTTTTGGGGGATTTCTGTACCATCTTTGCACATCTAGAAGCTGACATTTTTGCCCCTTTTTCTTTGCACACGAGCTCCAGCTCAGAGAGATTGGACGGAGGCGTCTGTGAACAGCAATTTTCAAGTCTTGTCAAAGATTCTCCATGGGATTTAGGTCTGGACTGTGACTGGGTCATTCACACACATGAACAGCAGGGACAGGGAACCTGGTCAGAGTTGATGGATGGAGCTAAATTTCGGACAATCCTAGAGGAAAACCTGTAAGAGGCTGAAAAACACTTGAGACGGGGCGTATAAGATTATCTCAGCTTGTAGGATGTTAAAAACGGACCTTGATAGTACAATATTACAAAACAATCTGGATAAGATGTTAGAATGGGCAGACACTTGGCAAATGAGATTTAATGTTGATAAATGTAAAGTAATGCACCTAGGACGGAGTAATCCTTTAACTTCGTATACATTAAATGGAAGTAAACTCAGGACTACAGAACAGGAGAAGGACTTGGGGATTCTCATTACAAATAAGCTGAGCAGCAGCACTCAATGTCAGGCAGCAGCTGCTAAAGCAAACAAGATTTTAGGGTGTATAAAAAGAGAGATTAGATCCCGTGATCCCAACGTATTGTTACCCCTCTATAAATCACTTGTAAGGCCACATCTGGAATATGGGATCCAGTTTTGGGCTCCACATTTTAAAAAGGACATTCAGAAGTTAGTTCAAAGACGGGAAACTAGATTATTACAAGGAATGGAGGCCGCCTGTATGATGACAGGTTGGAAAAGTTAGATTTGTTTAGCTTTGAAAAAAGAAATCTCAGAGGAGATCTCATTTATATGTATAAATACATGTGTGGTCAATATAAATAACTGGCTCATGACTTATTCTTTCCAAAACCAATGCTAAGCGGAAGAAAAGCGATTCCGGCAGCTAAATAGGAAAGGGTTCTTTACAGTTAGAGCAGTCAGACTGTGGAATGCCGACCACAAGAGGTAGTAATGGCAGATACTATAACAACCTTTAAAATAGTGCTGGATGATTTCCTGAGTACACAACATTGTCGGTTATAAATGATTTAGTGACAAAATGTAGAACTGGTGGAGGAAGGTTGAACTAGATGGTCTCTTTTCAACCTCTGTAACTATCTAACTTTTTATTATTATTATTATTATTATTATTATTATTATTATTATTCCAAGTTCTATTGATTAAAATGAAACTTGTGACAACCCTTTTAGGAACCTTCTGAGAATAAAAAAACAAATATGATGGTGGCACAAACCCTTCTCATTTAGAAAATCTTGTAATATCCCATGAGCTGAGCTGCTATACCTATCTTTGGTATTCTAGGGAAGGTGGCGGACATATCATTGGTGCCACCTCTGCGACTGCACAGGGGTCCAGAAAGTCAGGGGGCCGATTTCTACCAAAGCAAGTGGAATTATGATGAGCCCCTGGGCTACAAAAGGCTCTTGCACAGGGACCTTTTTCTTTTCTGTGTTCACCAGTGGTTTGGGATGAGGAAAGGGTTAACATAACCATTTTTCTAACTGCTTAGGATGGTTATGTGTGACGCCCTGGACAAGCCAGGGGTCACAGGTAATTACACCACCACACCCTACACCCCAGTTAGGCACATCGAAGCTAGACCCAAGAATCCTTGTTGCCTTCCTCCAGGGGCTGATGTTCACACCAGGGGGTGGGCCAGGCAGTTGGTCCCGCCCACCGAGGAGTTCACAGTCCTGGAGGCGGGAAAAGTAGTGAGTTGAGTTTCAGAGGTGAAAGTGTGAGGAGTGAAGTGGTAGGAGAGCAACTAACTGACAGCGTCCGGGTGTGTGCCCCGGACAGCGACAGCAAGGTTAGCAGACGGCGGTGACCGTCTGCAGGAGTGGCCTATCGGAGTTGCCGTAAGGACCGTGGACGGGTGGTTGCCCGGCGGTACCGGACCGGTACACAAGGAGAAGCCAGCACCATTGGCAGGGGCTTTTCGGACCCCGGCAAGGCTTGGAGTCGCCGTGAATTTGCCAAATCCGTCAGTGAAGGGGACCTCCTGGGTTTCCAAACAACTAAGTCCCGATTGAAGGCAACAGTCCGACCGAGTGAGAGGGACACCGCCACCGCCAAGGCATCAGTTCCTCAGGGCCAGCGCCTGCGGGCAAAAAGGGGGCTCCTCCGGCCCATATCCAAGCCGGGGAGCGAGTTACCGGTGGGAACCCATTGGAACCAGCAGCAGTACTTAGGTGCAGGGAAAGGACAGTCACCGTTAACCTACCGGGGAAAAGCATCAGCAGCCATCTGTGGGACCCGTCTTTCCAGCCGTGTGTTTTACCGAGAACAGTGTCATAGTCTCAGGCTGAGTGAGTACCACCGTGCCGTGCGGCACAGCGCTGCCCCCGCGACCCTGCACCTCGCCAGGCCCCGCAACCCGCCTGCCATCACCCATCCTTACCCCATCACTGGGCCCCGGGACAACCAACCCCCTACCCACGGAGGGGAGAACCAACAACTCAGTTGCTCCCTGTCACCGCTCCCGGGATCCCCATACAGAGCAGCGGTGGTGTCACCAAAATCACCACAACCGTGAGTGGCATCACGGACAATAACCAAATCCCCACCACCAATCAACCCGCATTCACTCACGGGCGAGGAGCGCCGCTCGAGACCCCGGGATCCGGCCCACCGCTCGAGCCACCCCCGAGCAGCAGCAGCAGCAGTAGCCGGACCCGAGCAGTGGGTGAGCACAGTGTTGCCATCCTCCTCGCCGCCTGCGACATATGTATTAATTGCTTTTAGCCCTGACTGAAAAATGATGGCTCCTAAAAAACAACTATCCACTACAAAAAAGGGTTAGTGGTGGTGTGCTGTACCTATAATGTAATGATGATTTACTAACAAACACCCCAATACACATTAACTGAAAGTCATCTGAACCTGACTATTGCTACAGGACTGGCCGACAATCTGGTGTGTATCAGGGCTGTCGTACAGAAGGATAGAGCAGGCGAAAATTAAAGACTCAAACTATTTGTTATTAGGGGAGATAAGATGCTACCAGAGACTTTCTTCCCTCTGTCGATTGAAAATACATGATAGTCAGTGTGAGTCTGTAGAAAATCTGTGCATTTGTTATGCCACGTGAGAGCTCAGAGCTGGCGTCATCACTTGGCGCACCTGGGCAAGGGCCAGGGCCCTGGACAGCCAGGGAAAGGCCACTTGTGGTCAGGAATAGGTCGATCACTGTCTTTCCAGCAGCCCCGGGCAGATTTCCGAGGACCACAGACAGTGCTCCGGCCGGCAGTAGTACATTACTCGCTGCAGGCCCTTTTAAACCATCCGTGCATGCAGCTTTCACTGCTGACCACTGCGTGGACATGCATTGCATGCTAGGGTTCATCTGTGGGTGGAGCTAGCGAGCAATGCGCTCCTTTCCCACAGATGAAGAGAAGCAGCTGCCGGCGCCAAGCATCCTCCAGTGCTGCCTACATGTGTCACCAGCTTCCCCCCAGTGTCTGTATGCCCCTGAGGCCCCAGGGTCCTCCAGTATGTGTATGCCCCACAGGCACCAGCATCCCCCAAAATGTGTATGCCACCCAGGCCCCAACATATCCCAATAATATGTATGCCCCCCAGGCCCCAGCATCCCCCAGTATGTGTATGCCACCCAGGCTCCAATGTCCCTCAGTAATATGTATGCCCCCCCCAAGGCCCAACGACCCCAGTAATATGTATGCCCCCAAGCTCCAACATCCCGTAGTAATATGTATGCCCCCCCAAGGCCACGCGTCCCCCAGTAATATGTATGCCCCCAAGCTCCAACGTCCCCTAGTAATATATATGCCATCCAAGCCCCAACGTCCCCTAGTAATACGTTTGCCACCCAGGCCCCAACGTCCCCCAGTAATATGTATTCCCCCCAAGCCCCAAAGTCCTCTAGTAATATGTATGCCACCCAAGACCCAACATCCCCCATTAAAATCTATGTCCCCCAAGCTCCAACGTCCCCTAGTAATATGTAGGCCACTCAAGCCCCAACGTCCCCTAGTAATACGTATGCCACCCAGGCCCCAAGTCCCCCAGTAATATGTATTCCCCCCCAAGCCCCAAAGTCCCCAAGTAATATGTATGCCACTCAAGCCCCAACATCCCCCATTAATATCTATGCCACCCAAGCCCCAATGTCCCCCAGTAATATGTATGCCCCCCAGGCCCCGAAGACCCCAGTAATATGTATGCCCCCAGGCCCCGATGTCCCCAGTAATATGTATGCCCCCCCCTCAGGCCTCAACGTTCCCTAGTATGTGTATGCCCCCCAGTAATGTGTATGCCCCCTACTGGCCCCAGTAATGTGTGTGTCCATAAAATCATGTGAGATCTGCAGCACATCAGCTGTTTCTAACAGGTTGCAGTGGTCACTTTGGCATAATAATGTAACGTGAGCAGCCATTTAAGGGGGGCAGTCCAAGTAGTAAACAACCCCTTTAACTTTGGAAATCAACTTATAAGCACATAAGTAATGTCCTTTTTACTCATTGTCTCTCATATTCTATGTAACCAATTCTTAGGTTCTATAATCCTGTTCCCCGCGGGAGAGATAGAGAAGGTTGGACACGTGGTGGGATCCAGAAACAACTGCACACCGGCTTCTCTGTGAATAATGAACTGCATATAACTGGCATCTAAAGCAATCTCAGCAGGTAAGGAGGTTTACTTTCTTGGCAGTGACGTTAGTGCTCTCAAATTACTGTTATGCAACATATTTATCGAAAAATATATTTCTAATTTGCAGGGTGTAAGAAAGATTTGAAGAACTGAACACTCTTCAGAGATGAAACTGGCTTCACACAACACTGTAAATGACAAATAAATATCCCAGCGCCACGATTCTTATTCTTTAAAATAATCTAGCATCATAGATGTAAATTCTGTGTGTTTAATAGGATAAAAAAAATGTGTTTGCAAAAGTAGTGCCGATTCTGGGACACGAGATCTCTAAGGATATGTGAGCATGGAGGCCAAAAACGTCCTTCTGTAAAAAGGAAGATATTTTGGAAATCGTTCCTTTGATTTATAAGTTTAAAGCATCTTTTTTAGCAGTTTTTGGTCATTTCCTTAGCGCTTGGGTCATATCTGTCTCAAAATAAATGAAAACATCAGATTGCACCACAAAGGGTAAGCTCTCAAACAGTGCCATCACTCATAAAATGAAGACATTACGAGTCTCGGAAAATGGAGACACAAATGTTTAATTTTTTTTCACCACTAAAATAATTAAAAAATACTGAACAAGTTTGGTATTGCCATGATAGTACTGATGAGGAGAATATAAATATCAGGTTATTTTTACCATACAATGCACTAAATGCTGTAAAAAAAAATATTCAAAAATAATGTCAGAATTTTTATATTTTTCAGTAGCATTTGGAGATTTTTTTGGGGGGGGTTTTAGTACACTAGATGGTATCATTCAAAAATACAAATCGACTTGCCAACAAAAGTTATGCATCTTGGAAGAAAGGGAGGAAAAAACACAAACTCAAAAATTGACCATGTTTGGAAGAGATTAAACAAAAATGCTACAAGATGCTCAAAACATTGCTTGGGCATCTTTCAGATATTTCTTTAGTCTTCTCATTGACTTCTATTGTAAAGTATTGAGCATCTTGCAAGTGGAGACTACCTGAAGAATGGTGTGCTCACTTCTTTTAACTGCTTAGTGATTTTGGAAACCTAAACCTTGTAAAAGTATGAAAATATGAACAGCAAGTAGTTTTTTTTATATAGAAACGAATGTTAATTTTTGAACATTTGCAAGTGGCTTTCAGAAAAGACCAATTCCAAATCCGCCTAAAAAAAATGTGAACATGTGACGCCCTGGCAAAACCAGGTAGTCACAGAAAGAGTTAAGTTTCCTTGGCAGCTACACAATCCCTACACAGATGTACACCAGCCAATCAGGCCCTACTCACCTCCTCCCCAGGAAAAAGGGAGGGGGGACGAGAGGAGCTAAGGAAGTAGAGAGAATTGTCAGGTTTCAGTTTGTGCTGGCGGCAGTGAAGTGCTGACAGGGGAAGCTTGGAGCTCCCCGGGAGAAGGTGGTAGTTGGGGTTGGAGCCCTGGACTATCGGACTAGGTAACAGTGAGAGCCACAGGCGACGAAGATCCGGTTGTGGGGATCCTGAGGCGACCGGGACAGAGTTGTAGCCCGCCGATGCTGGGAGAGGGACCTGATCTGGAGGCCGTTCAAACAGACTAGTCCAGACAAGAAAGAGACAGAGAGTGTTGAAAGAAGGTCCCTGGCTGTACATCTGGGTGTGGGACCCGAAGACACCCGCCAAAGGTGACTGGCCATTTGGCAAGTTGGTTAACAAAACAGACTGTGTGTTTACTGACCCTCCACATCAATACAGCTTTCTCCAGCTCCAGGACAACTGAACTGTAAGTGTGCTGATTCCTGCCACCACCACCACTCCCAATTGGGCCCCGGGACTACAACTCCCCTACCCATGGAGGGGATCCCACCTTGATGCTCCACACCATCAGTCCCGGGCACGTTCCCCAGAGGCAGCGGCGGTGCCACCATCACATCACCGCAACCCACGGGTGGCGTCACGGACAATCTCCCATGTAAATATCCCCTTTTCACTTGTGGGCGGCGGACCGCTGCTCGAGCCCGGGTCCGGTTCCCACTCGAGCCACAGTAAAGCCCCAGATCCGAGCATCCCCCTAGCTACAGTTTGGCCCCCACCCGCAACATTTTAGTGTCACGAACAGGATTCTTACCCCATCTGTGACCTGGATGACATGCACCTTGTAATCCGTGAACTGTTTGAAAAATTTTGACCTGCCGCCATCTTGCCCGCCATTTTTAGCGCCAAAACAACGGCACCATCTTCTTCTTCCCGAAAACGGCGCAAAGTTGAAGCCCCACCCCCTGGGAACACGGCCGGAAGGCGGACCCAGAGGCCAAAATCGGAACTAAAGAGCAGAGCGAAAGGAGTGCTTGTAAAAGACCAAAGGGGGGCGGGCAGAGAAGCTGTGGCATGTAACTAGAACTGTAAAGTGCAGCGACGCCAAAAGTCTGCAAAATTCCATTCCTGGACACAAGAGCGGCAAGATGTCACAGCAGGCTGCAACCCCGACGACATCATCCCCGGCCCCGGCAGTCTGCCCGGCCGCAACGGTGATGATGTTGCCTCCGGCAGTCCGCCTGGCTACAACGGAGACGGCACCCGACCAGAAATTTGCCCCAGATGCGGTGCCAGCCGCTCCCAGGTATCCCGTCCCGGCTGTGGAACAGCGGGAGTGCACCTGCCGAAAGGGGGAGCAGGACACTGAGCATTGGGGCCCTCGGAAGTTAGCGAGGCCGGTTGTAGCCGGCGCCGAGGGCATCCGAGTGGGCCTGGCTCCTGAGCAGGAGGCGGAGCATGGAACCCGTGCCCTGTACCGGGAGCAGCGGCAGCAGTGATAGCGGAACATGGACGGCTACCCACAAGTTGAAAGAATGACTGTTTTATGGACTGTCGCCCCTGTTGAACGTCCTCAAGTTCACGGAGGAGGCCATCTGCACAGCAGGTGGGAGGGTGGCAGGACAGGTAAAGGTTAGGCAAACGTACCTCCCGATGTGGGAAGATGTATGGTTGTAATGTGTTAACTTTTTCATTTCCCGATAAAATAAACGTCAATGGCCAGACTGCCCGCGGATGGGCTGTATTCAACCAAGGGGGAATGTGACGCCCTGGCAAAACCAGTTAGTCACAGAAAGAGTTAATTCTCCTTGGCAGCTACACAATCCCTACACAGATGTACACCAGCTAATCAGGCCCTACTCACCTCCTCCCCAGGAAAAAAGGGAGGGGGGCGAGAGGAGCTAAGGAAGTAGAGAGAGGAGTTAGGTTTCAGTTTGTGCTGGAGGCAGTGAAGTGCTGACAGGGGAAGCTTGGAGCTCCCCGAGTGAAGGTGGTAGTCGGGGTTGGAGCCCTGGACTATCGGACTAGGTGGCAGTGAGCGCCACAGGCAACGGAGATCCGGTCGTGGGGATCCTGAGGCGACCGGGACAGGGTTGTAGCCCGCCGGTGCTGGGAGAGGGACCCGATCCGGAGGTCGTTCAAACAGAATAATCCAGACAAGAAAGAGACAGACAGAGAGTGTGGAAAGAAGGACCCTGGCTGTACATCTGGGTGTGGGACCCGAAGACACCCGCCAAAGGTGACCGGTCATTTGGCAAGTTGGTTAACAAAACAGACTGTGTGTTTACTGACCCTCCACATCAATACAGCCTCATCCAGCACCAGGACAACCGAACTGTAAGTGTGCTGATCCCTGCAAGACCTGCCACCACCACCACTCCCAATTGGGCCCCGGGACTACAACTCCCCTACCCGTGGAGGGGATCCCACCTTGCTGCCCCACACCATCAGTCCCGGGCACGGTCCCCAGAGGCAGCGGCGGTGCCACCATCTCATCACCGCAACCCACGGGTGGCGTTACGGACAATCTCCCTTGTAAATATCCCCTTTTCACTTGTGGCCGGCGGACCGCTGCTCGAGCCTGAGTCCGGTTCCCACTCGAGCCACAGTAAAGCCCCGGATCCAAGCATCCCCAAGCAGCCCCCTAGCTATGGTCTGGCCCCCGCCCGCAACAAACATACCCGAAGAGGTGAACAAGAAAGATATGCAGAATCATAGTCCAGCAGCCAGATCAGTAGTCCATAGCTGCTGTGCTATGCTGCTCTGTGAAATCCCCAATTCTTCTCATTAGTAGAGATGAGCGAACTGGTCCCGGTTCGACTCGAGGCCGCTTCGCCGAACGGGGGTCCCGTTCGAGTTCGGTTCGTCGAACGTTCGACGAACCGAACTCGAACGTATAGGCTAGAATGGGAGGCAATCACAAACACATAAAAATGCATGATAAATGTACACAAACAGTTAATAAACATTGCCATAACACTTACCGGTCCTCGCGATCCCTTCTGCACTCTGTCTCCTGCCGCTATTCCATCCGATGATCGCTGAATCCTCCCGGTGACCAGCACTGCCAGCAGAGATGCAGGACCTATCGTGACGTCAAAATAGCCATGTGACCAGTCACGTGGCTATTATCTCATTGGCTACAGACTGGTCACATGACTATGACACGTCATGTAGGACCTGCGAGTGCATCTCTCCGGTACACGGTGCACATATGTGTATCGCCGTGTACCGGCGACATGCTCTAGCACACGGTCGACTCCCCGTTCCGTTAGGGACCGGCTGACACAGCCGGTCATTAACGGAGATCACCGTTGCCATAGCAACGCAGTTAGCGGTGACGTCACCGCTAACCGCGGCTCCGAGAGCACCGTTGCTATGGTAACGCGTCTGTCAGCGTTACCGCTAGCAGCCAGCACTGATCACTCACGGAGTGAAGGCTGCACGCTGCTTCCCGATAGTAGTGATGATTGTAGTGAGGATGGAGGTTCCCCAGCCCCAAGTGATGAGCTGGTGAATCTCATCCTTCCTCACTACAATCGTCACTACTACTACACTAGTGATGATTGTAGTGAGGATGGAGGTTCCCCAGCCCCAAGTGATGAGCTGGTGAATCTCATCCTCACTACAATCGTCACTACTACTACACTAGAAAGAAAGAAAACAGAAGAGCAGGATCGTGGAGGGCTGACAGGGGGTAATAAAGATGGAGTCTCTAATGTGTCTGTGTATTTATTTCTATTAAAGTATTTTTTCTCTGTGTGGTGTCTTTTTTTTAACCCTTTATTGGAGATTCTTAATGGCTGGGTCAAACGTGCCTGACATTAAGAATCTCTGGCTTAATACTGGCTGGTAAAACAAAGCCAGTATTAACTCATGATTACCCAACAAGCCACCCGGCTCCAGGGCTGTTGGAAGAGTTGGATACAGCGCCAGATGATGGCGCTTCTATGAGAGCGCCATTTTCTGGGACGGCTGCGGACTGAAATCCGCAGCAGAGGCGCCCACAAACCTCGGGCTAACCTGTGCTGCGGATTCCAATCCCCAGCTGCCTAGTTGTACCCGGCTGGACACAAAAATGGGGCGAAGCCCACGTCATTTGTTTTTTAATTATTTCATGAAATAAGTGAAATAATTAAAAAAAACGGGCTTCCCTATATTTTTGGTTCCCAGCCGGGTACAAATAGGCAACTGGGGGTTGGAGGCAGCCCGTGGCTGCCAGCTGTACCTGGCTAGCATACAAAAATATGGCGAAGCCCACGTCATTTTTTTGGTGGGCAAAAAACTTCTGCATACAGTCCTGGATGGAGTATGCTGAGCCTTGTAGTTCTGCAGCTGCTGTCTGCTCTTCTCCATACAGACAGACAGCAGCTGCAGAACTACAAGGCTCAGCATACTCCATCCAGGACTGTATGCAGAAGTTTTTTGCCCCCTGAAAAAATTATGTGGGATTCGCCATATTTTTGTATGCTAGCCAGGTACAGCAGGCAGGTACGGCTGCCCCCAACCCCCAGTTGCCTATTTGTACCCGGCTGGGAACCAAAAATAAAGGGAAGCCCTTTTTTTATTATTTCATGAATTTCATGAAATAATTAGAAAACAAATGACGTAGGCTTTGCCCCATTTTTGTGTCCAGCCAGGTACAACTAGGCAGCTGGGGATTGGAATCCGCACCACAGGTTGGCCTGAGCTTTCTGGGCCCCACTGCTGCGAATTGCAGTCTGCAGCCGCCTCAGAAAATGGCATTTTCATAGAAGCGCCATCTTCTGGCGCTGTATCCAACTCTTCCAGCACCTGCCTGCTATACCTGGCTAGCATACAAAAATATGGCGAAGCTCACGTCCTTTTTTTGTAGTTTTTTGGCAAAAAAAATAAAAAATGCTTCCCTGGATTTTCCATTGCCAGTGAAGGTAACACCAAGCAGTGGGGGTTAGCAGCCAGTAGCTGCTTGGATTACCCTTAGCTAGCAATACAAAAAATGCAGCGGGAGCCCATATATATTTTTTTTTATTATTTATTTAAATAACTAAAAATAAAATGGGCTTCCCTGTATTTTGATTGCTGGACATCACAGTGCTGTAAAAATAAATCTTTAAAAAAATGACGTAGCGCTCCGCGGTATTTTTGATTCTCAGCGCAGATAAAGCAGACAGCTATGGGTTGCCACCCCCATCTGCCTGCCGTTACCTTGGTTGGCAATCAAAATACAGGGAAGCCCATTAATTTTTTCTATTTAAAAAATAGTTAAAAAAAAAAATGACGTTGGGTCCCCCCATTTTTGATAGCCAGCTAGGGTAAAGCAGACGGCTGTAGCCTGAAAACCACAGCTGGCAGCTTTACCGTGGTTGGGGATCCAATGTGGAGGTCCCCTCAGGCTCTTTTTTATAATTATTTTATAAATATTAATAATTACACAATAAAAGTAGGGTCCCCCCCAAATTGGATCACCAGCCAAGGTAAAGCGGACAGCTGTGGTCTGGTATTCTCAGGGTGGGAAGGTCCATAGTTATTGGGCCTTCACAGCCTAAAAATAGCAGGCCGCAGGCACCCCAGACGTGGCGCATCCACTAGATGCGCCAATCCTGGCGCTTCACCCCAGCTCATCCCGTGCCCTGGTGCAGTGGCAAACGGGGTAATAAATCGGGTTGATACTAGCTGTAAAGTCACCTGAGATCAAGCCCAGCAGTTTGTGATGTCATGGCGTCTATTAGATACCCAACATCATAAACTGTCAGTACTAACAAAAACAAAAAATCGACAAAAGAAATTTATTTGAAAAAACAGTCCCCAAAACATTTCCTCTTTCACCAATTTATTGTAAGAAAAAAAATAAAGGGGTCCCACGACGACTCTGGACCGTCTAGAATATGGGGGGGAGACACTCAGGGAACGTATCCCCCATTTTCTAGGAGTGCGGACCCTTCATGTGAGGAGTGTGGGTGCAATGAATCTGCACTCACTCTCCCCGGGTCCACAGCAGCAGAGTCCATGTCGTAATGGTTGCTACCAAAGCTGCAATGCCCTGCTCATGAGGTAAGGGCATGCCTAATCAGGAGAACTACTGTAGAGGAAGCTCTGCTCACTGGTATATAGGTGCTCAGAGGTAATAATAGATAAAATTAGTGAGTAACCTCGGCACTCTATATCTCCCAGACTAAGTCAGTAAGTCACAATGGATAGTAATGCAAAATCACTCTTTATTGGTCCGTATTAAGAAAATTTTTTTTTCATAAGCATATATGTTTTTGTCCAAAACAAGTTACAAATGACGTTTCGGCCTGAGCCTTCGTCAGATTGGACTTATCTGCATGTAATCATGAAAAATGACAATAATCAGTATCACATAAGAGTGAGAGAACAATAACATAAACTCGAACAATGTAGAGGTACAATTGGGATGCAGCAAAAAAATTGCAACACAGCAAGAAATGAAACACATGATACAAATGTCATAATACAGTACAAGGACAATATAGTAATGACAAATATGGGGTCAGAGTAGGCTTAGACAGCTCTGGTACGAAAGAGATGTCAATCATAAAGTAACATGTGCAGTAGGTGTAGAGCTACAGTATGCATGGCAGAGCTAATGGGTAGACCGACCATAGAAAAAGAACGGAGAAAAAGTGGAGAAAAAGTGGAGAAAAAAATGGAGAAAAAGTGGAGAAAAAGTGGAGAATAAATGGAGAAAAAGTGGAGAAAAAGTGGAGAAAAAAATGGAGAAAAAGTGGAGAAAAAGTGGAGAATAAATGGAGAAAAAGTGGAGAAAAAGTGGAGAATAAGTGGAGAAAAAGTGGAGAAAAAGTGGAGAAAAAGTGGAGAAAAAATGGAGAAAAAAATGGAGAAAAAGTGGAGAAAAAGTGGAGAAAAAGTGGAGAAAAAAATGGAGAAAAAAATGGAGAAAAAGTGGAGAAAAAGTGGAGAAAAAAATGGAGAAAAAGTGGAGAAAAAGTGGAGAAAAAAATGGAGAAAAAGTGGAGAAAAAGTGGAGAAAAAGTGGAGAAAAAGTGGAGAAAAAGTGGAGAAAAAAATGGAGAAAAAGTGGAGAAAAAAATGGAGAAAAAGTGGAGAAAAAGTGGAGAAAAAGTGGAGAAAAAGTGGAGAAAAAGTGGAGAAAAAGTGGAGAAAAAAATGGAGAAAAAGTGGAGAAAAAGTGGAGAAAAAGTGGAGAAAAAGTGGAGAAAAAAATGGAGAAAAAGTGGAGAAAAAGTGGAGAAAAAGTGGAGAAAAAAATGGAGAAAAAGTGGAGAAAAAGTGGAGAAAAAGTGGAGAAAAAGTGGAGAAAAAGTGGAGAAAAAAATGGAGAAAAAAATGGAGAAAAAGTGGAGAAAAAGTGGAGAAAAAGTGGAGAAAAAAAATGGAGAAAAAGTGGAGAAAAAGTGGAGAAAAAGTGGAGAAAAAGTGAAGAAAAAAATGGAGAAAAAGTGGAGAAAAAGTGGAGAAAAAGTGGAGAAAAAAATGGAGAAAAAAATGGAGAAAAAGTGGAGAAAAAGTTGGGAAAAAGTGGAGAAAAAGTGGAGAAAAAAATGGAGAAAAAGTGGAGAAAAAGTGGAGAAAAAGTGGAGAAAAAAATGGAGAAAAAGTGGAGAAAAAGTGGAGAAAAAGTGGAGAAAAAGTGGAGAAAAAGTGGAGAAAAAGTGGAGAAAAAAATGGAGAAAAAGTGGAGAAAAAGTGGAGAAAAAGTGGAGAATAAGTGGAGAAAAAGTGGAGAAAAAGTGGAGAAAAAGTGGAGAAAAAGTGGAGAAAAAATGGAGAAAAAGTGGAGAAAAAGTGGAGAAAAAGTGGAGAAAAAAATGGAGAAAAAGTGGAGAAAAAGTGGAGAAAAAGTGGAGAATAAGTGGAGAAAAAGTGGAGAAAAAGTTTAGAATAAGTGGAGAAAAAGTGGAGAAAAAGTGGAGAAAAAATGGAGAAAAAATGGAGAATAAGTGGAGAAAAAGTGGAGAAAAAGTGGAGAAAAAAATGGAGAAAAAGTGGAGAAAAAGTGGAGAAAAAGTGGAGAATAAGTGGAGAAAAAGTGGAGAAAAAGTTTAGAATAAGTGGAGAAAAAGTGGAGAAAAAGTGGAGAAAAAGTGGAGAAAAAAATGGAGAAAAAAATGGAGAAAAAGTGGAGAAAAAGTTGGGAAAAAGTGGAGAAAAAAATGGAGAAAAAGTGGAGAAAAAGTGGAGAAAAAGTGGAGAAAAAAATGGAGAAAAAGTGGAGAAAAAGTGGAGAAAAAGTGGAGAAAAAGTGGAGAAAAAGTGGAGAAAAAGTGGAGAAAAAGTGGAGAAAAAGTGGAGAAAAAAATGGAGAAAAAGTGGAGAAAAAGTGGAGAAAAAGTGGAGAAAAAAATTCTCCACTTTTTCTCCATTTATTCTCCACTTTTTCTCCACTGTTTCTCCATTTTTTTCTCCACTGTTTCTCCATTTTTTCTCCATTTTTTTCTCCACTTTTTCTCCACTTTTTCTCCACTTTTTCTCCACTTGTTCTCCACTTGTTCTCCACTTGTTCTCCACTTGTTCTCCATTTTTTCTCAAGTGGAGAAAAAAGTGGAGAAAAAAGTGGAGCACCCTTTGGTGCCTTTCATGTGGCACTAAGGGGTGCTTAGCTTTGTATTTAGCCAAAAAAATGAAAAAAAAAATGACGTAGGGTTCCCCCTAGTTTTGTAGCCAGCTAGGGTAAAGCAGACGGCTGCAGCCTGCAGACCACAGCTGGCAACCTCACCTTGGCTGGTAATCCAAAACTGAGGGCACCCCACGCTGTTATTTTAAATTAAATAAATAATTTTAAAAAAAAAACACGTAGGGGTCCCCCAAAATTGGATCACCAGCCAAGGTAAAGCAGACAGCTGGGGCCTGATATTCTCAGACTAGGGAGGTCCATGGTTATTGGACTCTCCCAAGCCTAAAAATAGCAGGCCGCAGCCGCCCCAGAAGTGGCGCATCCATTAGATGCGCCAATCCTGGTGCTTCGCCCCAGCTCATCCCGCGCCCTGGTGCGGTGGCAAACGGGGTAATATATGGGGTTAATACCAGATGTGTAATGTCACCTGGCATCAAGCCCTGGGGTTGGTGAGGTCAGGCGTCTATCAGATACCCGACATCACCAACCCAGTCAGTAATAAAAAAAAATAGACGACAAACACATTTTTATTTGAAAAAACACTCCCCAAAACATTCCCTCTTTAACCAATTTATTAGAATGAAAAACAAATCCAGGTCTGGTGTAATCCAAGGGGTTGCCATGACGATCCACACTGTCCCAGTCAATGAAGAGCAGGATGTTCCCCATTGGCTGGGAGAGCAGTGCAGTGACCTGAGCTAACATCAATGGGTCAGCCCAGGTCACTGCAGGGGATGACAAGTGCTGCTGTCAGTGAGGTACATTACCTGCGCTGATCTCCAGCACTGCCGACAGCCCCTGTCACTGAGGTCAATGACCGGCGCCTTCACATCAAGTATCGCGAGAGGTCCGTGACGTCTCGGGTCGGAAGCGAGAGGTGATGTGACAAGCGGCGGCCATGGAGGACAGTGACAGCGCTGAGGTCGGGATGGCGGGACTTCATCACCGCAGGTAAGCCGAGCGGGGGGGGGGGGGGCGGGGGGATGTGTGTGTGTGTGTGTGTGTGTATGTATGTGTACGTGTGTGTGTGTATATGTGTACATGCCGCGGGCAGGAGGGGGCGGAGTGAGCTGAGCGGGAAGTGTGGGCTTCCTGCACGTAACTAAGATAAACATCGGGTTACTAACCAAAGCGCTTTACTTGGATACCCGATGTTTATCTTGGTTACCAGCTTGTGGCAGGCTGCCAGCGATGGCTCCTGCACACTGTAGCTGTAAAAAGCCCTGCTTTTTGCTGCTAGAACCGTTCTCGAACGTATCTAGAACTATCGAGCTTTTGCAAAAAGCTCGAGTTCTAGTTCGATCTCGAACAGCCCCAAAAATCACTCGAGCTTAGAACTGGAGAACCTCGAACCACGAACCGCGCTCAACTCTACTCATTAGTAGGCTGCTGCAACATCCTTCTTGCGTCATGCCACAACACCTTACAGAATATACCTTACTTTTAAACACTAAAAATATCTGTATTAACATAATTGCTAAAATCCACCTAAACAATTACTAAGGGACTAAACAAGACAAACCTATGTATAAAAAAAGTGGTATGAAAAAAGGGGTATCAGACACGGCCCTTTGAAATGGACCCAACATAGGGGTCTAAGAGCAGATGATAAGGGGCCAACTATCTGTTCCCTGAAGCAGGTGTAAACTCTGCCTGACAATGGAGGTGTAGCACCTGAATTAGCAGCATGATGTCCCTAATAACTGACCGTGATCTCTCTTACAATGGTGAATAAATCAGCTATACAAGGATTTGGTCTACCATAACCAATATTCTAAATCCGTATATGAAAAATGATTCCGTATCATGTAAAAATAAACAAATGTTGTTACTTATCTATTTATTATTGTAGTCATCAGATTAGGACATTATCGAGCTGATACCATATTAAGGAGAGAATGTTGTATGAGTATGTGACGCCCTAGCAAAACCAGGTAGTCACAGAAAGAGTTAATCCTCCTTGGCACCAACACAGTCCCCACACAGATATACACCAGCCAATCAGGCCATACTCACCCCTCCCTAGGAAAATGAGAGGGAGTGAGAGGAGCTTAGGGAGTGCACAGAGGAGTTAAGTTTCAGTTTCTGCTGTAGTCAGCGAAGAGCTGACAGGAGAAGCTTGGAGCTCTCTGGAGGAGGTGGTAGTCAGGGTTGGAGCCCTGGACTACCAGACTAGGTGGAAGTGAGGGCCACAGGCGATGGAGATCCGGTCGTGGGGAACCTGAGGCGACCGGGACAGGGTTGTAGTCCGCCGCTGCTAAGAGGGGGAATCCGGTCCGGAGGCCATTCAAGTGGACTAGTCCAGACAGGAAAGAGACAGACAGAGAGTGTGGAAGGAAGGGCCCCTGGCTGTATATCTGGGTGTGGGACCCAAAGACACCCACCAAAGGTGACTGGCCATTGGCAATTTGGTTTACAAAAGGACTCTGTGTTTATTGACTCCACACATCAGTGCAACCTCATCCAGCACCAGGACAACCATTGACTCCACACATCAGTGCAGCCTCATCCAGCACCACGACTACCAACTGTAAGTTGCTGATTCCCTGCTTCCTAGAGACTGCTCCCTGCAACCCCTCACAATACTCTGGGCCCCGGGACTACACCTCCCCTACCTGTGGAGGGGATTCCACCTTGCTGCCTTGCTCCATCAGCCCCAGGCACCCACATACAAGGCAGCGGCGGTGCCACCATCATCCCTCACTGCAACCCACGGGTGGCGTCACAGACAATTTCCCTTGTAAATAAACCCCTTTTTACTCGTGGTTGACAGACGGCTGCGCGAGTCCCGGATCCAGCTGCCACTCGAGCCACAGCCACTGCCCGAATCCGAGTGCCTCGAGCACCCCCCCAGTTGAGATCTGTCCCCCGCCCGCGACAAATTGGCGTTACGAACAGGATTCTTACCCCATCCGTGACCTGGATGACGTGCACCTTCTTTTGAACCGTGAACCGTTACCAAATTTTGGACTGCCGCCATCTTGCCCGCCATCTCTGGCGCCAAAACAACAACAGCATCATCTCCGAAAAAGGCGCAAAGCCAAAGCCCCGCTCCCTAAGAACGTGGGCGAAAGACAGTGACTCCCAAGACCGGAAGCACAAAGGACAGTGGGTCCCGTGAGACTGCTGTCAAAAAACTAAGGGGGAGGAGAGGACGGAGCGGCATATAATCAGAACTGTAAAGTGCAGAGACGCCAGGACTCTGCAAAATTCCGTTCCTGGACACAACGGCAAGATGTCACAGCAGGCCGCAACCCGATGACATCCCGTCCGGCCCCGAGCCAGGCTGCAACCCCGATGACATCTCACCCGGCTCCGAGCATGGCCGCAACAGTGATGACGTCGGCTCCGGCAGTCTGCCCGGCCGCAACGGTGATGACGTCGGCTCCGGCAGTCCGCCCGGCTGTAACAGTGATGACGTCGGCTCCGGCAGTCCGCCCGGCCGCAACGGAGGCGGCACCCGACCGGAAGTCTACCCCGGCGGCGGCA
Source organism: Anomaloglossus baeobatrachus (assembly GCF_048569485.1). Classification (NCBI taxonomy): domain Eukaryota; kingdom Metazoa; phylum Chordata; class Amphibia; order Anura; family Aromobatidae; genus Anomaloglossus; species Anomaloglossus baeobatrachus. Next base: position 75,094,318 of record NC_134362.1, on the reverse strand, counting down.
CCAGTCGCTTCCCAGTACCCCGTCCTTGCTGTGTAGCAGCCGGGGTGCACCTGCAGAGATGAGGAGACTGGTCATTGGGGCCCACAGCAGAGTGGGAGGCCAGTCGTAGCCGGCGCCGAGGGCATCCGAGTGGGCCTGGCTCCTGAGCAGGAGGCAGAGCACAAAACCCATGCCCCGTACTTAGAGCAGCAGAAGCAGCGGTAGCGGAACATGGACGGCTATCCGCAAGTTGAAAGTTAAAAGAATGACTGTTTAAGGACGGCACCCTTGTTGAACGTCCTCGTGTTCCTTGAGGAGGCCATCTAGACCCCAGGTGGATGGTGGCAGGAGAGTTAAAAGTTAAAACGTTTAAAGTGATGTGCCTCCCCTTTAGGGGGATGAAATGTTTTTTTTTCATGTAACCTTCTTTGCTTTTCAGAAGCAGTTAAAATCAATAAATGTCAGTGGCCGGACAGCCCGCGGACGGGCTGTATTCAACCAAGGAGGAATGTGAGACTGGCAAAACCAGGTAGTCACAAAAAGAGTTAATCCTCCTTGGCACCAACACAGTCCCCACACAGATATACACCAGCTAATCAGGCCCTACTCACCCCCTCCCCAGGAAAATGGGAGGGAGCGAGAGGAGCTTAGGAAGTGCAGAGAAGTTTTAAGTTTCAGTTTTTGCTGTAGTCAGTGAAGAACTGACAGGAGAAGCTTGGAGCTCTCTGGAGAAGGTGGTAGTCAGGGTTGCAGCCCTGGACTATCGGACTAGGTGGCAGTGAGGTCCACAGGCTCGAAATCCGGTCACGGGGAACCTGATGTCGACCAGGACAGGGTTGTAGCCCACCGGTGCCGAGAGAGAGGTGATCCGGTCTGGAGGCCGTTCAAGCAGACTAGTACAGACAAGAAAGAGACAGACAGAGAGTGTGGAAGAAAGGGCCCCTGGCTGTATATCTGGGTGTGGGACCCGAAGACACCCGCCAAAGGTGACTGGCCACTGGCAATTTGGCTTACAAAAGGACTCTGTTTATTAACTCACCACACCAGTACAACCTCATCCAGCACCACGACTATCAACTGTAACTTCTCACTATACCCTGGGCCCCGGGACTATACCACCCATACCCGTGGAGGGGATCCCACCTTGCTGCCCCGCTCCATCTTTCCCGGGCACGGTCCCCAGAGGCAGCGGCGGTGCCACCATCTCATCACCGCAACCCACGGGTGGCGTCAAAGACAATTTCCCTTGTAAATAACCCCTTTTAATCGTGGGCGACGGACAGCTGCGCGAGCCCCGGTCCGGCTGCCACTCGAGCCACAGCCACTGCCCGGATCCGAGTGCCTCGAGCGGCTTCACGGTTGTTATCTGTCCCCCGTCCGCGACACATCCTCACCGGGATGCAGCGCCTACCCCAGGGACCTGGAACACCAGTGCCAGTGAAACTTGCACATACCAAAATCCCAGTTTCCACTCCACTTCAAGGGTAATTGGCTAGTCAGACACAAAGGGATGGCCACCTAGAGAGCGGAGCCAGTCTAGGGGACTAGCCAGCCTGGTGGGAGGGGACAGTAGAGAGTCAAGTTGAGAGTGGAGTAGAGAGTCGAGTAGAGAGGAGAGTGAGGTGCTTTGAGATGGGTCGTGTAACGGTGACCCGGGGGCACAGAAGAGGGGTCACCAGGGTAGGTACACCCGAGTACCACTGGGACCAGAGCCCCGACGGGGCACAGGACCCTAGGTCAGGTGTCAGTTTCACACGGCCTGGAAAATACCTGCACAGTGAGGGGACCTTCACGGACCTCTCTGACTCACAGATCCGGGGGGCATCAGCAGTAATGGGAGGATCAGGGATCGTGACACAGACCGGCCCTACAGGTTCCACACTGCCCGCCGTACAGACAAGGACACTGCCAATACAGGGATCTGAACCAGCCGTCCAAGGGTCCAACTGTGAGTAAAGACTGTTAACTTATAATCCATGGTGTGGCCTCCCTTCTTCGGCAAAAGTCTCCACCATACTTCCCCCGGGGCTCAGCCCTACCTGCGGAGGGCCTACCACCACAGCTGCCATTACCACCAGTCCTAGGGATAACGAACTCAGCAGCGGTGTTCCACTATCTTAACCGCAACCCGCAGGTGGTGTCACACCAATGACTTTAATCTCTCCTGTAAATACTCCCCATTAAAAAGCGTTCCCAGGGTCACGGAACCGGGCAACGGCCAGCATTCACCCGTGACACAGCATCCCCATAAATATATGGCCCGGGACCGAGTACCCCATAGCCCTGAGCGACACAACATTAAGGCATCTGGGTCAGGGTGCATCTACTACCTCTGCCCACCCCTCCCTCTATATATATGTGTGACGCCCTGGCCTATCAGGTCGTCACAGGGTATTGTGCAATCTGCCTTTCTGCATGATATCCATCTCCTCCTTGGTTACGGGTCCCTGACCTTTGGTGTTGCTAAGAACAAGCTAATCAAAACCCTAGGAACAGTCTGCACCACACCCAGCAGACACACCAGTGGACAGCCTGAAGGAAATAGGGCTGGCCACCTGGGGGGTTGGTTAATGGGAGGTCTGGAGTGTTAGGAGACAGTCAGTTGAGGAGTGACTCTCAAGAGGAGAGGTCACAAGTAGTTGAGTGGTGACTCTCAAGAGGAGAGGTCAGGAGCTAGGCTCCTCATATACTAGGTGGCAGACGTTGGTCTGGGCCTGGTAGGAGCTGGACTCCGGTCGCAGGGGATTGTGACAAGGGGCACGGACTGTCGACGAGGACAGCTGGCGGGCTTGTACCATCACCGGGCAGGGGCCAGGGCACAACGGGGTACGTGGACCCCAGGCCAGGAAGAAGCTTCAGGCACCCTGGTAATTCATCTGAGGACGGAGCCTTCAAGATCCGTTCTCCACCCACTCCAAAATCGGGGTACTAGCGCAACGAGGGGGATAGGACTTTCCCACTGCCTAGTCCAGAAAATCCCAAGCTTCAACCCTGAGAACAAGCTCACTCCGTTAGCCATACGGGTGAGCGGGAGCCGTTTTAGTTTCAAGCTGAAAGGGACCAACTGTAGGAAAAGGTGCCAAGATCAAGGTCACAGGCTAACAAGCAACACCAATGGGCACGGGATCCAGGCGTGCTCCCTCCCTTCTGCAGTGGCATCAAGAGCTTTGGTTTACCACGGTTGTCAGCGTCAGCATTATTGGACTGAGTGAGTATGCAATTAACCCTTACCGGCCTGAGGGCACCTCCCCGACACCATCACCGAGTCCCGGGGCATTCCCCCTACCCGTGAAGGGGTTAAATACCTGGCTGCCCGCACCATCGTCACCGGGTACTCCCATCCGCAGCGGTGGTACTCTACTCTTACCACACACCACGGGTGGCATCACGAACTTTCCACACCATCCCCTGAAGATAACGGACTGTGGAAAAAGAAGCGCAATAGGGTCTTACCCCAATAGATACGGGGTTTGACATGAGCAGTTCTACTCACCAATGGAAGTTGTGACAGTCACATCTACTATAAAGGCATGTCACTCCAAGTCACGGCAGCAGTCCCCACAGTGGCTGATAACAGAGAGTAGTAGAGATGGATTTTGAAGCCGCGTCAATGACCAATGATCATGGAAGTTTAAGATTAATGTTGCTATATTTCATGCTCAGGTCAACGCATTTCAGGAGACTCAACTCCCTTACTCAGGACAAACAGGCAGAAGAACATCAAATCTCCATTGTTTGATTGATAAGCAGAAATCTGCCATTCACATGTGTGGGTGGGGTTATGGATAGCTCAGCATTAAGAGGACTGCCCCAGATGAAGCAGTTTTTAGTGAAAACTACAGCAGCCAATAAAGTAAGTGACACATCGTTAGAATCAGGATCTCTGCCCCTACATTATGCGGCTCACCGATGGGAGAGCAAAACCTGGTGGCAGATTCCCTTTAACATAAACACAATAAAGAGAATTTTGTTTACTTACCGTAAATTCTTTTTCTTATAGTTCCGTCTTGGGAGACCCAGACCTTGGGTGTTTAGCTTCTGCCTCCGGAGGACACACAAAGTACTACACTTAAAAGTGTAGCTCCTCCCTCTGAGCTTATACACCCCCTGGTGAGCCAGTCCCAGCCAGTTTAGTGCAAAAGCTGAAGGAGAATAGCCACGCACAAGTAGAACAGGACAAGAGCCGGAACAACCGGAAACTCTGTCCATGACAACAGCCGGTGAAAACACGCGGAACAAGGAAATTGCCAACAGGCAACAGGGAGGGTGCTGGGTCTCCCAAGACGGACCTATAAGAAAAAGAATTTACGGTAAGTAAACAAAATTCTCTTTTTCTTTATCGTTCCTTTGGGAGACCCAGACCTTGGGACGTTCCAAAGCAGTCCCTGGGTGGGAAATAAACAGAAAAACTAAGAAGTAGGCAAAACCTAACTTCACAAATGGGCGACCGCCGCCTGAAGGATGCGTCTGCCCAAGCTCGCATCTGCCGAAGCATGAGCATGCACTTGGTAGTGCTTCGAGAAGGTATGCAGGCTAGCCCAAGTGGCAGCCTGACAGACTTGTTGAGCCGTAGCCTGGTGCCTAAAAGCCCAAGAGGCACCGACAGCTCTGGTCGAGTGTGCTTTGATCCCCGGCGGGGGAGGCGCCTGCGTACTCTGGTAGGTGTCCGAAATGGTCGACCTAATCCAACGGGCTAAGGTCGGCTTAGAAGCAGGGAGGCCCTTGCGCCGACCTGTGGTTAGCACAAAAAGAGAGGTGCACCGCCTAAGCGCAGCGGTGCGAGACACATAGATCCGGAGAGCACGCACCAGATCTAGAGTATGTAGAGCTTTTTCAAAGCGATGAACAGGGGCCGGACAGAAGGAAGGTAAGGTAATGTCCTGGTTAAGGTGGAAGGGAGAGACCACCTTAGGAAGAAAGTCCGGAGTCGGACGGAGAACCACCTTGTCTTGATGAAAGACTAAAAAAGGTGACTCCGAGGAGAGCGCAGCCAAATCAGAGACTCTCCTGACAGAAGTTATGGCAACCAGAAAGGCCACTTTCTGTGAAAGATGATACAAAGAAACCTCCCTAAGAGGCTCAAAGGGTGGTTTCTGCAAGACCGTGAGAACCAAGTTAAGGTCCCAGGGGTCCAAGGGCCGCCGATAAGGCGGAATGATGTGAGACGCGCCCTGCATGAAGGTGCGGACCTGAGCCAGCCGAGCGAGACGCCGCTGGAACAGAACTGACAGAGCCGAAACTTGTCCCTTGAGAGAGTTGAGGGGCAGTCCTAGCTGCAGACCGGACTGTAGAAAAGACAGAAGGATCGGCAAGGAGAATGGCCAAGGAGGATGGCCAGTAGAAGACACCAGGACAGAAAATTTTTCCAAGTCCTGTGATAGATCTTAGCGGAGGAAGACTTACGGGCCCGAGTCATAGTGGAGATGACTTCAGGGGGAATACCAGAAGCCGTCAAAATCCAGGACTCAAGAGCCACGCCGTCAATTTGAGGGCCGCAGAATTCGGGCGGAAAAAACGGACCTTGCGAGAGTAGGTCTGGACGGTCCGGGAGATGCCACGGCATCTCTACGGACAGTTGGAGCAGGTCCGGATACCAAGCTCGCCTGGGCCAGTCCGGTGCAATGAGGATGACTCGACGACCCTCCATTCTGATCTTGCACAGGACTCTGGGCAAGAGAGCTAGAGGGGGAAACACGTAGGACAGACGAAACTGGGACCAGTCCTGAACCAGAGCGTCCCCTGCGAAGGCCTGAGGATCGTGGGAGCGAGCCACGTAAACAGGAACGTTGTTGTTGTGACGAGATGCCATTAGGTCCACGTCCGGAGTGCCCCATTTGCGGCAGATCGACTGAAATACTGCCGGGTGCAGGGACCACTCGCCACCGTCCACGCTTTGATGGCTGAGGTAATCTGCCTCCCAGTTTTCCACGCCTGGGATGTGGACTGCGGATATGGTGGAATTGGAGTCTTCCGCCCATTGAAGGATGCGTTGTACCTCCATCATTGCCAGGCGGCTGCGTGTCCCGCCTTGGTGATTGATGTAGGCAACCGCTGTCGCGTTGTCTGACTGGACTCGAATGTGCCTGCCCGCGAGCAGGTGGTGAAATGCTAGGAGAGCTAGAAGCACAGCTCTGGTTTCCAGCACATTGATTGAAAGGGCTGACTCGGACGGAGTCCAAGTGCCCTGTGCTCTGTGGTGGAGACATACCGCTCCCCAGCCGGAGAGACTGGCATCCGTGGTGAGAATCACCCAGGACGGGGCCAGAAAGGAGCGCCCTTGTGACAGGGAGAGGGGCCGAAGCCACCACTGAAGAGAGCTCCTGGTCCGTGGCGACAGGAGTGACAGCTGTTTGTTTAAGGGCAACTTCACAAGTGCCGGCAAAGTCTCGAACTGCATCCCTAGGTACGTGAGACTCTGGGTCAGAGTTAGAGTGGATTTGGGAAGATTGACAAGCCACCCAAATTGGGCTAGAGTGGCGAGAGTGAGCGAGACACTCCGCTGACAGTCTGCGCTGGATGGAGCCTTGACTAGAAGGTTGTCCAGGTAAGGAAGCACTGCCAACCCCTGGAGGTGCAGAACCGCAATCACTGCTGCCATGACCTTGGTGAATACCCGAGGGGCCGTGGCTAACCCGAAGGGGAGAGCCACGAATTGGAAATGATCTTCTCCTATTGCAAAGCGTAGCCAACGCTGGTGTGAAACTGCAATTGGCACATGTAGATAGGCATCTCTGATGTCGATGGATGCTAGGAAATCCCCTTGGGTCATTGAGGCAATGACTGATCGCAGAGACTCCATGCGAAAGTGCCGCACCCGAACATGCTTGTTGAGAAGCTTGAGATCCAGAATGGGCCGGAAGGTACCGTCCTTTTTGGGAACTAGGAAGAGGTTTGAGTAAAAACCTCTGAACCGTTCCCGGGCGGGAACTGGTACAATTACTCCGTTGGCCTGCAAGGCTGCCACGGCCTGTGAGAAGGTGGCGGCCTTGGAGCAGGGGGGAGTAGAGAGAAAAAATCTGTTTGGCGGGCTGGAAGAAAATTCTATCCTGTAGCCGTGAGAGATGATCTCCCTCACCCACTGATCGGAGACTTGTTGAAACCAAGCGTCGCCAAAGTGGGAGAGCCTGCCACCGACTAAGGACGTTGCTGGAGCGGGCAGAGAGTCAGGAGGAGGCTGCCTTAGTGGCAGAACCTCCTGCGGTCTTCTGTGGACGCGCTTTTGGGCGCCAGTTGGATTTCTGGTCCTTAGCTGAGTTAGCGGACGAGGCGGAGGGCTTAGAGGACGACCAGTAGGAGGAACGAAAGGAGCGAAACCTCGACTGATTCCTACCCAGGGCAGGTTTCCTGGTCTTGGTTTGTGGCATGGAAGTACTCTTCCCGCCAGTAGCTTCTTTAATAATTTCATCCAGCTGTTCACCGAACAGCCGGGAACCAGCAAAGGGGAGCCCAGCAAGGTACTTCTTGGAAGAAGCATCTGCCTTCCACTCTCGAAGCCACAAGATCCTGTGGATAACGAGGGAATTAGCTGAAGCCACCGCAGTGCGGTGAGCAGCCTCTAGCATGGCAGACATGACATAAGATGAAAAAGCTGAAGCCTGAGAAGTTAAGGCAACCATCTCGGGCATAGATTCCCTGGTGAGGGAATGCATCTCCTCCAGAGAAGGAACCAAAACATTTGAGTTTGCCCATATACTGAATAATTTACATGTACTGAATAAATTATCAACAGAGATTCTGTATATATTATATCTTTATTGTATCATAACTTACAAAAACCATTCAATTAGAAAAATAAAGTGCTGGCACCCACAGATTTAAAATCCCCTACCCCATAAAAACATACAAAGGACAAAAACTGCTGCAGTGTGGTACAATAATAAAAGTATTTAAAAGGAGAAGTATTGCACATTTTGAACCTCTGGGTATACTTTTACTCATACATATATCATTTCTACTGAACACAATCACCTCATCAATGATATAAAGTGCAGAATGCAAATTGTAAAGGGAATATATCAGGTGGCTATCCCAGCATCATTAAGGACATAAAAAGACAATATCATCACCTGTCCCAAATGACCAATATCTATACATATACCTTTTCAGGCAGGATTGTAAGCTCAAGGTCGTGATTGAAAGTCACAAACAGCCACCTATGATCCAACAGGTGATGAGTACAGTTATTATCAGAAAAGTCCCAGAGATCAGACCACACTGCCCAGCACCTCGACGCGTTTCGCTTTCGCTTCGTCAGGAGGTGCTGGGGCAGTCAAATGGTCATTCTTATATAGTACAAGGCCCACCTGATGTCCTCCATGGCGCGCGTCGCAGGGCGGAAGCCGCGTCATCCACCATAGCCGGCGTCCCGGAAGACGCTGTGCGCATGCACAGTAAGCGTCCCTCAATTGGGCGCCGGCCAGGGAGGGGAGGCAGCTACCGCCATGCAGCGCGTGCGCTGACGTCAGTCCGGCCAGCAGCCATACTAGAAGGGGGCAAAGATAATGGCAAAATACATAACATAGTTTTTAAATAGCCTGGTGCATGGAAATGAAGCGGACATGTATTTTATATGGCAATAATGCTTGGATAAATAGATGTATGTTGGATATACATACATATATAGTACAATTGTGCCAAACCATATATGGGCTGACAAATGCTCAGTGCCGACATCTAGAGGACAATTCCTCACTAATGCCACTAGTCAGTGTAAACACCATCATTTATTTCATTAAGGGATATAGAACCTCAGACATATTAGATATCATCATATCAAGCAGATAGTTATTTAAATATAATCATCATCCCAAGTGAGGAGACGCTTCCAACATAGTATTCATAATTCATAAGATAGTTCATGCAGTAGAAAGTCCAATTCATCCACAAAAAATTCATATAATTGTATTATGCAGCTAGGAACTTTGTGTGTGAAGATAAATAATAGAAGAATGACCTAAAATCACAAAAAGGTGAGTAAGTCAAATGACAGCTTAAAAAAAGGGGGATTTTTTAATATCCACCCAAGAGCTCATACAGTTTTAATTTCATAAATCTCAACAATCCATGAATCACAGAAGCTTGATCTTTACCACCAAACCAAAGGAATTGTCCAAACAAAGCGGAGAGGAAATAGCGGAACAGAACCCCCCCCCAAAATTTGGGATTGCTTAATATAAAGATAACCAATTACAGCACAAAAAGGTCAAAGGATCACCACATTAGGTTCACAAAAAGGGCCTGAAGGAGATAAGATCATTCAAGCCCTTTGGTTTCTCTGTCTCCAACGTGGTGATCCACTTGACCTCCCTCTGGGCCAGAATCCTTTTGGGGTCGCCACCTCTAGGGCTCAGATATACCCTATCTATTCCTCGGAATCTGAGCAGGCGCCAATTACAATTGTGCCTGTCTCGAAAATGCCTTGGGATATTTTTCAAGAGATCCAGTTCCTCAGGTTTCACCGTCCTAGCCGCCTTATTAATATCTCTTATATGCTCCAGAACTCTCACTCTAAACTCACGGGAGGTCAGGCCCACATATATGAGCCCACATGGGCATATAGCCCAGTAGATCACATGAGTTGTTCTACAATTGATGTTATGAACAATTTTGAATTCCTTGTCACGGCCAGAATTATGAAATGAAAAAACCCTCTCCATCTGTGAGCAGGCCCCACAGTCCCCACAACAATAGGAACCCCATCTTGGTCCTCTTGATTTCTCTAAGAAGTTAGAGGGAGGTGGTGTATAGTGACTTCTCACCATCATTTCTTTTAAGGTTTTCGACCTCCATGGTGTTATAGAGGGCCTATCCGTAAGAGCAGATCTAAGATCACTGTCAGATAATAGTATAGGCCAATAGCGACTGATCACCTCCTTCATCTCACGCCATTGAGAATGATAGGGCGTGATAAGTCTCACTTGGTCATCAGATGTCCTAGATACTGACCTCAAAAGACTCTCTCTAGGTGTGGCCCTCGCCCTGTCATAACCACGCTGGATTACATCATCTGCATAATGTCTGTTCCTAAATCTCCTTTTTAATTCCAGAGCCTGTCCCTCAAAAAGGTTAATGTCTGAGCATATACGTCGTGCCCTAAGAAACTGACCTGTTGGGACCGATTTTATGACTTGTGGTGGATGGGATGACTTGGCGCATAACAAAGAGTTGACAGCAGTATCTTTTCTGTAGATGTCTGTCTTGATGGAACCACATTCATTCCTCACGACCTTGATGTCCAAAAACTCAATAGAGTCCATGCTGCAATGATAGGTCAGATGGATGTTAGAGGTGTTATTATTCAAAGATGACAAAAACAGATCAAGTTTCTCCCGCTCACCCTGCCAGATCGCAAAGATGTCATCAATATACCTCACCCACAATATTACTGTTCCATCATCATTCTCAGGGAATTGGATTAGGCGTTCCCAATACCCCAGGAAGAGGCACGCATACGAGGGCACACAAGACGCCCCCATAGCAGTGCCCCTCTCCTGGAGATAGTACCGCCCCCTGAAGAGAAAGTAATTGTGGGTGAGGATAAATCTGAGCAAGGTGAGCAGGAGATTGATCAGCCCTCCATCCAGGGAGGTAGTGCCCAAGAAAAACTCCACTGCCCTTAACCCGTCTGCATGGGATATAGATGTATAAAGGGATTCTACATCAGCGGTTACCATGATAGTATTTTCGTCAAGATGTAAATCCTGCAGACGGACCAGGAAATCAGTGGAGTCTCTAATGTATGAGGGAAGATCAAACATCAGGGGCTTCAAATAATGATCCAAAAAATTGCAAATAGGTTCACAAAGGCCACTGATCCCCGACACGATCGGTCTGCCCGGGGGATTCAATATGTCCTTGTGAACCTTTGGTAAGAAGTACAAGGTTGGTGTTGTGGGAAACTGTTTAAGCAACCCCTCCAACACCGACTGTGGTATGATACTCTCATTAAATGCCTTTTTGAGTATCCTCTCTAGTTCTCCCTGAAATAGAGCTGTTGGATTACTATCCAACTTGCGGTAACAATCGCGGTTGTTCAATTGTCTAAAGGCTCCTCCAGAGAAGCAGAGATGACTTTGAGAGCCCACACTGCTGCAAAAGTTGGGGAAAACGCGGCCCCCGCCGCTTCATACACGGATTTGGCCAGAAGGTCAATCTGACGGTCAGTGGCATCCCTAAGGGAAGTGCCATCAGCCACCGACACAACGGTCCGGGCTGAGAGTCTAGACACCGGAGGGTCTACCTTTGGGGAGTGAGCCCACTCCTTGACCACCTCAGGTGGAAAGGGAAAACGGTCATCAGAACCACGCTTTGGGAAGCGTTTGTCAGGACAGGCCCTGGGTTTGGTCACAGCGGTCTGAAAACTGGAGTGGTTAAAGAACACACTCTTTACTCTCTTAGGCGAGGTAAACTGGTGCTTTTCTGCCAGAGAGGGTTGCTCCTCTGATACTGGCGGATTGAGATCCAGTACAGAATTAATGGAAGCAATCAAGTCACTAAGTTCTGAGTCACCCTCGGAAAGATCAATGGGGCACATGGAGTTAGCCTCCGAGCCCCCTGTAAAGGCATCCTCCTCATCCTGCGAGTCAGGTCTTGAATCAGAACCGCGGGATGAGGAGGGAGGGGAAACCCTGCGTCGCCTCTTAGGAGGACGGGGCCTATGCTCTGATGATGAATCCTCTGTGAGCTCCGGTGGACGGAGGTCAGATGATAAGGTTCCTAACGGACCCTTAGCAAGAGCATTAGAGGCACCCTGTGAAGGGGGCTGATGCATATTCATCAAAGTCCTGGACAGAAGTCCCATGGACTCAGCAAATGACTGTGAGATAGACCTAGAAAAGGACTCTACCCAGGCCGGGGGTTCAGCCACAGGTGCAGAAGCAGCCTGAGAGACCACTGGGGGTGAGACTCCAGGCTGTGGCACCTCCAAGTTAGAGCAGACATCACAATGTGGATAGGTGCTCGGTTCAGGCAGCAGGAGCTTACATGCAGCGCATACAGTATAAAGCTTTGGAGCCTTGCTCCTCGTGTGAGACATGCTGCTGGAGTGGGGAACACTTCTACAAGAGAATGAACCCCAGGGAGTATATACAGAGGTCCACAGCCAGAGACCGGCTGTGGCTTACCAGACCGCTGGAAGCGGTGTTGTGTGCCCTCCAGATCCCGAAGCGCGGACCCCCAATGCACAGCACCTCAGCAGGGATGCAGAGTGCAGGATGGCCCAGTGCAGAGTGGACGCTGTCCAAGAAAATAGCCGCCGGAGCGAAGACAGGGGGCGGGACAGGGGGCATCCCTGTAGAAAGGCGAGATCTGGAGGGCCATAGAGACCTGCAGGGGAGGAGTCACTCACAAGCAGTGGGGAGTGTCCCTCCCCTGTGCAGGACGGCCGCCGGGAGGAGCCGTGCCTGTCCCTCTGCATGAGTGACATGCGAGGGCAGGTTACAGAAACTAGGCCTCCGGCGAAGCCGGGGCCTAAATTTGAGCAGCGAGGCCAACGCGCAGGCACCATCGGCGCGGTTCTCGGGCGAAAGCCGGAGAACCCGCCAGAAATGCCAAAAACAAGTACAGCAAACACACTCTCCCCATACAATAAAGGACAGAGACCCCCAACATATGAACGTCTCAGGTACTTAGCTGCTGAGACGCAGGGCCAGGTCCCTGGGGATGAGTGCTCCGGTCCAGCAGAGTCCTGAAGGGGCTGTGGACGGAGACCGGTCTCCTGCCAGGCATGAAGACCGCGCTGGCTCCCACTTCAATCCAGAGCCCAGGAGGGATGGTGAAGGAGCACGGCATGTAAGGCTCCAGCCTTGGAAATCAACCTTACATCACCGCCGACACAGTGGGGTGAGAAGGGACATGCCGGGAGTCCAGATGTGGACCCGCATTTCTTCAATCTCTTTCCAAAAATCAAAAAATCAGATGAGAATGCATGTGTGGATGTATGCCTCCTGAACACAAAGTGATACACTGGCTGGGACTGGCTCACCAGTGGGTGCATAAGCTCAGAGGGAGGAGCTACACTTTTAAGTGTAGTACTTTGTGTGTCCTCCGGAGGCAGAAGCTAAACACCCAAGGTCTGGGTCTCCCAAAGGAACGATAAAGAAAGGTCATTTATCACTGATTCCTCTCAGCACAGTTCCTGATACAGTCCTCTGTTACTATAGCTTAGTCCTTGTTACTTGAATGAGGTCCATTACGACACCTAGTAAGATGTGATTTTGTGGCAGACACTGCAGATTCATACAGTCTCTTTACCCTGCTAATCTGTGGTGCTCTTAGAAGTTGGACCCCACTAATCACACATGATGTACTATCCTACCTATCTAAATCTGCTTATTTTCCTATACTAAACTCATCTTATTGCCACAGGGGCCATGTTTCATGTCTACAGAATACAAAACCAGGTTCACACCGAAGGCATCTCATCACCCAGGTGAGACTTATATAAGAAAGGTGCAGTCGATGTTTCAGAGATTTTCAGATAAAGGGGTTGTCTAGTCTAAAATGACAAGTCTGCAGTCACTATTGGACCTGTAGACTTGTGAATCCTCACATTGTGCACATTGCGCACTATGAGGATTCTGCAGTGTTAAGGGGGCATTACACGGTAGCGATATCGCTAGCAATTTGTAGTGATAGCGAGCGTGTAAGTACCCGCCCCCGTCGCGCATGCGATTGTTTGTGATCGCTGCCGTAGCGAACATTATCGCTACGGCAGCGTCACACATACTTACCTGGTCGGCGTCGTCGCTGTGACTGCCGAACAATCCCTCCTTCAAGGGGGCGGGACGTTCGGCATCACAGCGACGTCACCGCAACGTCACTAAGCGGCCGGCCAATCAAAGCAAAGGGGCGGAGATGAGCAGGACGTAACATCCCGCCCACCTCCTTCCTTCCGCATTGGGGCCGGCGGCAGGTAAGGAGACGGTCCTCGCTCCTGCAGTGTCACACATAGCGATGTGTGCAGCCGCATAAGCGATGAACCACCTGGATAAACAACCCTTACCGATTTTTGAGTTTGGGACAACCTCTCCATGGTGAACAATTTTCACCATTTTTTAGGTCGCTTAAGGTCGCTGGTCAGTGTCACACGCTGCGATATCGTTAATGACGCCGGATGTGCGTCACTAACAACTTGACCCCGACGACAAAACATTAACAATATTGTAGCGTGTAAAGCCCCCTTTAGAGTATATAGCATACTTGTGGGCACGTGACCTCCATTCCCAGCTCTGCCGAGTCCTCACAGTGCGCACAATGTCAGGATTCACAAGTCTGCAGTCACATAAAGTGACACATAGAGAGATGGCAGACTTGTCATTTTAGATTGGACAACTCCTTTAAGCAATTGTCCTGTGAACTATTATTTTTATCAGTATATTTTGATGATTGCCTTTCCTCTGCCCTTGCTCACTTGAAGTCACTTTCTAACGATGACGGCACTAATTTATGTCACTGACTGCACCTATGAAATTATATGGGAAATTGGGGAGGATTGAATTAACAGCCTAACATAATATTGAGGTGTCTCTGGACGAGGAAAGCCCCTTTTGTTGACCTCTAATTCTAGGGAAAAAAATAAAATAGTGTCATCACATCTGCATTGTCTGACGTCAGATAATCACTTCATATAAAATGTCTAATTGCTCATAATGGACCGGTGATGAGCTTATGTCTGTTATTAAACTTTATCAACTTTTTTTCCAGGAAGATCCCAAACTGAAATAATCGGAGAAATGGAGAATTCGGGATTCACTGAAGGATCAAATTTGGAACCAATCACCCATGATCCTTATTCACAACACCGTGTGCCAGTAAATCTCCTAACATTGGGAAGGACAAATGCTGCTGATAGATGGCAGCTGTAAAGTCACTCATAACTTAATTCAATAAGAGATGGAAACTTTACATGATATATGATGGGACTATGTAGTTTATAGTTGACAGTTAAAGGGAACCTGTCACCAGGTTTTTCCCTTATAAGCTGTGGCCACCATCAATGAGCTCTTATATACAGCATTCCAGAATACTGTATATAGGAGCCCAGGCCGCTCTTTCTAACATCTGGTCCGATGGGTGTCACTGCTCTCGGTCCGTCGCCTCCTCCATCTTGTGGGATTGCCATCCTCTTGCCCAGCCACATGTGAATGATGTGTCCTATGTCATCCACACAGAGGCCACCATTGTGCTCCTGCGCATGCGCACTTTGTTCAGACCTGCTGCAGGCAGAGCAAAATACTGTAATGCACAAGTGCGATAAAAGGTCGAAGACCACCCACGCTCACTACAGTATTTTGATATGCTATCAGCCGGGCAGATGAAATTGCGCATGCACATGAGCACAATGGAAGCCTCTCTGTGAATGACGTAGAACATGCACATGGGACTGGGAAGGAGGACAGCAATCCCACATGATGAAAAAGGCGTCGGACCGACAACAGCGACACCCATCGGACCGGACCGCCAATTAGTTGAGTATTATAATGGTATTTTTTACATTATACAGAGTGGCCTGTGCACTTATATACAGTATTCTAGAATACTGTATAGAAGACCTCACTGGTGGTGGCCGCAGCTTATAAGGGAAAAACCTGGTGACAGCTTCTCTTTAATATCCAAGAGGATTCAGACCAGTGCAAGAGTTTACTGATGGAACTTCTTCACTTTTACCAAAATACCTTAGATTTTATTTATATTAGCTGACTAATCACCTTATTCTCTGTTAAAAATATTATTTTACTAATTGATGTTCCTATGTGCTTATATGTCATAGAAAGGATACCACCGCCTGATGGGGCACAGTATTACCAAGACAGATTTTCTGTCATCTTATACCATGCAGGTAATGACCAGACTATGCGGACCAGCAAAGTTCATAAAAAGAAATGGAGTCCTACAGCAAAGATCATAATGGGCTTCCCCTTACTGTGCCCAGAGCTCTGCGGCATGGCATTAGCTTTCCTCTTCAAGCTCTTAACATCACGCAGACGATTTCTTAAAACTTGCAACATTGGGAAGAGCTGCACAAGTGGCAGACCAGACTATAATCCATGCCTCCAAGAGCCCCGTAGTAGCCACATGGCTCGCCTGCCTCTATGCTATGTATGGTATTTAAATAGTTCCGAGAGTTTCTCTGACTGTATGTAGCACCCTAACCAAAAACAGAAGTGCCGGGATACTTTGGTATTGTATGTAGTATATTGTGATGCCATAATATAAAGAATATTACACAGAAAAATGGCTATGGATGCCAGTGACAATTAAACTGAACCTTCTGACAGCACAATATATGTAGCTATTGGAACGGTGCCCCAATTAAATAAAATAATGTGCACACATCACAAAAGATTGGTGAGCAAAAAAAAAAAATTAAATATATGTGCATAAAAAAATTGTATTAAAAAGGTATTCAGAATCAGGGGCAAGACCTTACACAAATGTAGCTAGTCAGCAAAAAAAAAGGAGCATATGACTATAAGATAGTAATTAAAAATTCAATACTTTTATTCAAACATCTAATAAAAAAAAAAGAAACCAAAAACTGAAAATGTATGAAAAGTAGCAGTGCATGAAGATGGCCAGCAGATGGCACCATCATGGCACCGGCTGGCCCACCCCCTGGTGTGAATCATCAGCCTCTGGAGGAAGGCAACAAGGATTTTTGGTTAGCTTAGATGTTCCTACCTGGGATGTAGGGTGTGGTGGTGTGTGACCTGTGTCCCCTGGCTTGCCCAGGGCGACACATTCCCCCTTAGCAAAATTCAGACCGTCCGCGGGCTGCCGTCCAACACCGGTTTTATTTTTCTGAAAAAGATAACATAATAATAATAACATATTTACATTTTTAATAATAACTCTTCCCAAGACGGGAGGCACATTTCTTTAACGTTGCAAACGGTTTACGGTTACGGTTTCCGCTCTCTCCCACCCAAGCAACCTGGCCCTGATGCTGCCCCTAAAGCCCAGGCAGCACCCCTTGACCCACAGTCCAGCGCACGGTACCCGAGCGGGATCTGTCCTTCCCTCCAGAGGGTAGCCACCGGTTCCTTTGGTGGCTGGGCCCCAGCCTGCTCTGCTCTGGGCCCTCCCTCCAACCTGCCTCTCCGGAGGCGGCATTGCGGAAAACGGTAACGGTAAACAACATATTTACAAGCCACTAACGTTTGTGGTTGCCCTGCAAGTTCACGGGCTTGTCCATGGATAGTTCCCATGCAAAACGTTTTAAACGGTCCCCACAGGGACAACGGTGCCGGCTCCAGCCGGTTGCAAATCACAAAGCAAATCAGGTAATGTACTCGGTATCATCATTTTCTTATCATTTTCAGCAACTTTCAACTTTTAAACAACAAACAAAGTGGTGGTCCCAACGGGGACGGTGCAACGGGCATCCGCTGCCCTACTCCAGGCCTTCAGGCTCCAGTGCTCCTTCCAAGGGAGGGGGCGCGGCGCTCACTCGGGACTCTTGGCTGCCCCTTAGCTTAGCGTCCAGCGCGAACCACCCCCGCTCCCCACAGTGCCGGGTGTATTGCACGATGTCGCCCGGCATCAGGTTGCGGCCGGGATGCTCTTCAGGCAGGTGGGCATTCACATCCCGCCGGGCTACAAACACTTCGGCCTCCAGGCCCGGCTCGTAGATGAACCCGTAGCCCCGGCGGACATCAAACCGCCTCACCTGCCCCTCGTACAACGGACCCCGGACACGGAACGTGGCCTGGCGGAGATTTTCTTTTTCTCGGATAGCTCGGGCCACCAGCTCGGCCTTCTTCCGCTCCCTCTTGGCGATCTCCAGGCCCAGCGGTACCGGCTCCCTATCCCAATACGGCGCTGCCGCCAGCGCCGGCGCACGGGTCGGGCCCCGCGGGACATCCTGGACGTTGCCCACTGTCAGGAATCTGGGCGGCATGTCCCGCGGTGTCTTGGCCTTGGGCGCTGCCTTGCAGCAACAACCCGGCGCTACCTCAGCCGAGGTGTGGGGGATGGGCATAGGGGCTTTCCGCTGCTGGGCCTTCGGCTCGGAGCGGGTCATCGCCTCCGGCTCGGGGATTTTTCAGGGGATGCCTCCGGTTCCACTTTCGGAGTTTTCCACGATAACACCTCCGGTGTGCCGCGGGCTCCGGCTACAGATCGGCCCGCCTGGGCGGGGACGCTGGGTACTGCTACCGGTTGCGGTGGTAGCAGGCCTAGTGGCGGGGTCACGGCCTCCGGGACGGGTGGCGAGGGAGGCAGCGGGGGGAGAGGGCTTGGACCGGGCCCCACAGCCGCGATGACCGGCCCTTCAAGGGCATCGGGACGTGGGTCACTCACCCTCCCTTTCTCCTCCTCGTGTCTCCGCACGGTGGCTATAACGTCCGCCATGTCGGCCTCCCACTCCTCCATGAGGAGCTGCATCTTCACCTGCAGCCGTTGGTAGAGCTGCGCGGTCCGGATCTCCACCCACGCCGCGGTTCCAGGCGCGGGGGCTACGGTGTCGCGGGACGGCATCCACATGATGGCTTCTCTTTCCAGGAACGGTATGTTTGCAGAGTCCTGGCGTCCTTGCTTTTATAGCTGCAGCTACATGCGTCCAGCCGCCATCGCGTCCCCCTTAGCTCTTTCCGGCCCCTCCTCTCTCGGGGCGGGGTTTCGGCCTTCGCGCCTCTACTACTCGAGAAGACGCTCGAGCGGGAACTTTTCGCGCTAAAGATGGCGGCTTCTGAAATTTTTCTGCCGGATACCTCCGGCGGTAACAAGGCGCACCTCTACCAGACAAAGTGTAGACTGGAGGAAAAACGGGTTTAAAAACCGCGCTAGGAAACCACGAGCAAGGATGTAAATGAATATTTTTCTTTTATTTAGATAATTCCAACGCGTTTCGGAGACCCATCTGTCTCCTTCCTCAGGGAAAAAGAATCTGAGTGATTCTTTTTCCCTGAGGAAGGAGACAGATGGGTCTCCGAAACGCGTTGGAATTATCTAAATAAAAGAAAAATATTCATTTACATCCTTGCTCGTGGTTTCCTAGCGCGGTTTTTAAACCTGTTTTTCCTCCAGTCTACACTTTGATATCCTTTGCTCAGACACGGGGCCGCTGCTGAACCACTAAAGCACTCATCCACGTTCTCTAAGGGGTTGTGACTGGCACAACCCAGCCAGGTGAGTGTGTTTTAACCCTTTCCCTCTGCCCTGTAAATCGGGTAAGACCCTATTGCGCCTTTTCTCTCCTACTATAGCACCTCTACCAGACGGCAGAGCGGTAAGATCCTGTTCGTGACGCCAAGTTGTCGCGGGCGGGGAGGAGGGTGTCAGCAAACTACGCTCACCCCTTCTGCTCGGGTCCGGCGGCTGCTGCTAAGTGGTGGCTCGAGCGGTGGGCCGGATGCCGGGGGTTTATCGAGCGGCACTCCTCGCCCGTGAGTGAAAGGGGGTTTGTTGGGTGTGGGGATGATGATTGTCCGTGACGCCACCCACGGTTGTGGTGATTTCACCACCGCTGCTCAATACGGGGGTCCCGGGGATGGTGATGCGGAGCAGCCAGGTGTTGTGTTGCCCCTCCGTGGGTAGGGGTTGGTGATCCCGGGGCCCGGTGATGGTTTGGGAGGTGCAGGGCCTGGTGGGCGCAGGGACGCGGGGGCAGCGCTGTGCCTTGCGGCACTGTGGTACTCACTCAGCCTGAGACGTTGACACAGTTTTTACGGTAAACCAAACGGCTGGTAAGACGGTCCCACGGACGGCTGCACTTGCTCTCCCGGTAGGTGACGGTGATGTCCCTTTTCCTAGCACCTTTGTGTACTTGTTGGTTGCGATGGGTCCCCACCGGTAACCCGCTCCCCGGCTTCAAGCTGGACCGGGGGAGCTCTACTCTTTGCCCACAGGCGCTGGCCCTAAGAAACTGGTGCCTTGGCGGTGGCGGTGTCTCTTCTACACTGGCGGGGCTGTTGCCTTCAATCGGGACTTGGTTGTTGGGGGATCTACGTCCCCTTCACTGACGGATTCGGCAAATTATGGCGACTCCAAGCCTTGCCGGGGTCCGAGAGGCCCCTGCCCTGGTGCTGACTGTCCTTCGGAACACTGCTCCAGACCGCCGGGCACACAGCCTACGGGGTCCTTCCAGGAACTTCCAAACGGTCCCCCTCCAGACAGTCACCGCCGTTGCTGACCTTGCTGACCTGTCCTGCACACAGCTGGACTACTTCAGGCTTTTACACGCTCTTTCTGTTCTGTCACCACTCTTGCTTTTCTCCTTTACTACTTTTCTTCCTTCACTTTCACTTAGCTGTTTACTTTAGCCCTGTCTGGGTTACTCCTCCACTCCTTCCACTTCCTCCTCCCTAACTAGACTCTACTTCACTCTTGCCCTGCCTGGGCTCAACTGCCTAGTTTCTCCTGCCTCCAGAGCTGTGTCCTCCTCGGTGGGCGGAGCCAACCGCCTGGCCCACCCCCTGGTGTGAATCATCAGCCTCTGGAGGAAGGCAACAAGGATTTTTGGTTAGCTTAGATGTTCCTACCTGGGATGTAGGGTGTGGTGGTGTGTGACCTGTGTCCCCTGGCTTGCCCAGGGCGACACAAATGCACCCCCCCATCACCCCCTACACACACACACGCACCCCAAGTCACCCCCTACACACACACACACTACAATGTACCCCCCATTATCCCTCCCCACACACACACAATATAGTGCACCCTCCATTACCCCTCCCCCCACACACAATACAATGCACCCTCCATTACCCCATCCCCAGACATAATACATTGCACCCTCCATCACCCCCTGCAGACACAAATTACACTACCCCATCACTACACACTCCTGCCCCCCACCCCTCGGAATACAGTACTCCCCCTCTGCCTGTCACAAAGCTGTGTCTCCTTCACAAATGTTCCCCGTTATGTGTCCTCACCCCTCCCCACACATCTCCATTAATTACACCAGTCTCTTCGGCTCCTCCATGGAGCGCTTACTGCTTCCTGATCCTGATGTCTCCTGTGTCCCGCCGCCCGCAGCACTGTGATGACGTCAGCAAGGTGCTGATCTCATCACGTTGCTGCACGTCAGGGGCGGGACCCAGTCCCGGCACGCTGTTCAAATGTATTTACGTTTGAAAGACGCAAATACATTTGAATAGGAAGGAGGAAGCTACGGTCAGGAGTACCGGCTCTGCTGCGCTCCTCTGCAGTGTGTACATGCCAGGCACACAGCAGCACACAGCAGGGCCGGCACAGCACAGCGCGCTGCCTCCTGCTGCAGCTAGTGTGTCGGGCATGCATGCACACACTGCGGAGGAGCGCGGCGGGACAGCAGATACAGCGGCCCACTACAGGTACTGGCCCACTGCACCGTGCCCCTGCTTCTGGGGGAGGGCAGCTGCCCCCCCTGCCCCTCGCTGGGCACGCCCATGGACTCCAGTGTAAGGGTGGAAAATTCAGCAGCTACTGGTAAATTTCAAAAATAAAAATAGATTCCAATAAAATGTAATGTGCCCATCCTTGTGGTAATGTGCCCATCATTGTGCCCCCTCCCCTTGTTTCAATGTGTCCATCCTTGTGCCCCTTTCTTGGGCCCTCTAGCAATGTCCCCTGCAGTAATGGGCCCTCTAGTAATGTCCTCCTACTGGTCCCTATTATGCAATAAAAATTATTCTCTCCTGTCCTCTGTTCCCGCAGTGCCTTCAGCTGCTTCTTGTAGAACCCTCCGTGATCACGTCCGATTCACAGGGTTGCTGTCTGCCGTCATGGCTTTACTGCAGTTGAATACTTTACGGCAGCGGTGGTGCAGTGAAGCATTCAACTGCTGTAAAGCGCTGATGGCAGCAGCGGCTCCATCTATTGGACGCGATCACAGAGGGGTCTGTGTACCTGCGGTCTTCAAGAAGCACCCCTTGATGATCATGTCCGGTGCATGGAGCCACCGCTGCTGTCAGTGCTTTACAGCAGTTGAATGCTTTACCGCACCGCTTCCACCGTTAAGCATTCAACTGCTGTAAAGCCATGGTGGCAGCTTGCAGCAGTGGTTCCATGCACTGGACGTGATCATCAAGGGGTGCCTCTTGAAGACCGCAGGCACACAGACCCCTCCATGATCGCATCCAATAGACGGAGCCACCGCTGCCATCAGCGCTTTACAGCAGCTGAATGCTGCTGCCATAAAGCAGTAAAGACATGATGGCAGACAGCAGCCCTGTGCATCGGACGCTATCACAGAGGGGTCTACGTGCCTTGCGGTCTACAAGAAGCAGCTGAGGGTACCGCGGGAATGGAGGAGAGGTGAGAATATTTTTTTTGTGGGACCCTAACCCGAGTATAATCCGAGGGGGGCATTTTCAGCATAAAAAAATGGGCTGAAAAACTTGGCTATACTCGAGTATATACGGTACTATCTTATAGCCATATGCACCTTAACTTCTAACAGCAGCCTAGGTCCATGTAATTCTTTAGCTTTTTGAACCATGTTGACGTCATCCACCAGGAGATACAGCAGTGACATAAGTGTGTGATACATTAGTGTCATAGAGGGAAACAAATCCAATCACTGATTCATTCCAGGGCAGAGAGGCTTTACCAGCTCTGGCCGGGCACTCCGACCGAGACAGCGGCTTCTCCAGGGAACTAGACCAAGTTCTCCGTACCAATGTAAGACTCAGTCATTGTATTCCGTTGTGTCCATCACTCATTGCCGTCCTCTGCCATTTAGATTTTCTCTTCTCTTGACAATTAACACACAGGCTCCATTCAATGACTTCCAGCCCAAAGATAGAAATAAGAACAAAGATGAAGTTTTGGGAAGGACGTTCGTTGGGAAGAAGGTGGGTAGCTGGATGTTTCGTAAATATGTAATTAATGGGTTTCGGATTGTAGGTTATAATATATACATTTTTTTTCTTTTAGGAGACATCTGGATTCAGTAACAATAATCTCATCTATGTACGGTCAGAGAAGGAGCCCCCACAACAGTACCTCACCAACTACAACCTGAGGTGGGGGATCTAGACCAGCTTTAGGGCTCATGCGCACGTAAATGCTGAATATTCTGCAGCGATTTGACAGTACATGTGCGCTTCAAATCGCTGCAGAAACACTGCATAATGGATGCAGGGAAACATGAGGCAATCCAGCAGCTTGATCCAAGAATTTTTAAAAAATATTTTTTATTGATGTATAATTAAAAAGTCCATAAAGTCACATGGAGTGGTAGATCAGACAGAGGACGCATTTCAAACGTCTAGTTCTTATTCAGTCTCTGAATAAGACTGAATAAGAACTAGACGTTCGAAACGCGTCCTCTGTCTGATTTACCACTCCATGTGACTTTATGGACTTTTTAATTATACATCAATAAAAAATATAATTTTTTAAAAATTCTTGGATCAAGCTGCTGGATTTCCTCATGTTTCCCTGACATTGTTTTGCCGATTTTTTTAATCCTTGCACGGTCCAAGGTTGGTGTCTCCTACACAGGTAAGCTGGAACATAACCTTTTTTTCTCTTGTATCTCTGCATAATGGATGCAGTATTTTTGTTAAAAAAAAGGCGATTTCGTGCGCTATGGCTGCTGCCCCCAACATAGACAGAGCGGAAGCTGCATCCAGAACGCACAAATAATTGACATGCTGCTTTTATGAACGCACGGATTTGGGTCAAAATTTTAGCACCCAAATCGCTGAGTTCATAAAAGCATCTTGCGCACGT
This sequence comes from Anomaloglossus baeobatrachus, assembly GCF_048569485.1. Lineage (NCBI taxonomy): Eukaryota > Metazoa > Chordata > Amphibia > Anura > Aromobatidae > Anomaloglossus > Anomaloglossus baeobatrachus. Next base: position 75,070,678 of record NC_134362.1, on the reverse strand, counting down.
CTCATGCACAATCTTCATAGATTGTGCAGGGGATGCAGGATGCATCCATTTACGCTGCAGTGCAATACGCAACGTAAATGCATGCAGTTACACAACGTGCGCATGAGCCCTTACTGCTAGTCATATCTGTATATCGTCATTTATACCATATTAATTAGAGAATAGCTCCTTTCTACATCTGAAAACTACATCCAGACTTTAGGAATAATTGGATGTGTCCCTGTGCTGAGATAATCTTATACAGTGCCTTGAAAAAGTATTCACACCCCATGAACTTTTCCACATTTTACCCTGTTATATCCACAAACCTCAAGGTATTTTCTTGCAATTTTAAGTGATATACCAACAATTATAGCAAGTATTTGTGAAGTGTAAGGCGGTGTGCACATGATGCAGTTTTGTCACAAAACCTTAAGGGTTTACTGAAGCTGGCAAAGTGAATGAGAATCCTGCACACGTTGAGTATTTTCTCCTTGAATATTTAGTGAACATATGTCAATTCCGTGAGCGTTTTTGGTGCAGATTTCACCCATACTAATGAGTGAGGAAAATCTGCACCAAAAACACACGTAAAAAAACGCATAAAAAAAACTGCAAAACACATTTTATGTTGCATTTTTCTTGCCAAGAGATGCAAAAATGGTACGGAAATTTCTGCACCAAATACTTAATGTGTGAACAAAGCCTAGAGGAAAAGATAGATTTCTAAAAATGTAAACTTATGATTTGCATTTGTATTTAGCCCCTGATGCAATACTTTGTGGGATCACCTTTCGCTACAATTACTTCTGCAAGTCTTTTGGGGGATTTCTGTACCATCTTTGCACATCTAGAAGCTGACATTTTTGCCCCTTTTTCTTTGCACACGAGCTCCAGCTCAGAGACATTGGAAGGAGGTATCTGTGAACAGCAATTTTCAAGTCTTGTCAAAGATTCTCCATGGGATTTAGGTCTGGACTGTGACTGGGTCATTCACACACATGAACAGCAGGGACAGGGAACCTGGTCAGAGTTGATGGATGGAGCTAAATTCAGGACAATCCTAGAGGAAAACCTGTAAGAGGCTGAAAAAGACGAGACGGGGCGTATAAGATTATCTCAGCTTGTAGGATGTTAAAAACGGACCTTAATAGTACAATATTGCAAAACAATCTTGATAAGATGTCAGAATGGGCAGACATTTGGCAAATGAGATTTAATGTTGATAAATGTAAAGTAATGCACCTAGGACGGAGTAATCCTATAACTGCGTATACATTAAATGGAAGTAAACTCAGGACTACAGAACAGAAGAAGGACTTGGGGATTCTCATTACAAATAAGCTGAGCAGCAGCACTCAATGTCAGGCAGCAGCTGCTAAAGCAAACAAGATTTTAGGGTGTATAAAATAAGAGATTAGATCCCGGGATCCCAACGTATTGTTACCCCTGTATAAATCACTTGTAAGGCCACATCTGGAATATGGGATCCAGTTTTGGGCTCCACATTTTAAAAAAGGACATTCAGAAGTTAGAGTCAGTTCAAAGACGGGAAACTAGATTATTACAAGGAATGGAGGCCGCCCGTATGATGAGAGGTTGGAAAAGTCAGATTTGTTTAGCTTAGAAACAAGAAATCTCAGAAGAGATCTCATTTATATGTATAAATACATGTGTGGTCAATATAAAGGACTGGCTCATGACTTATTCTTTCCAAAAACAATGCTAAGTGGAAGAAAAACAATTCCGGCAGCTAAATATGAAAGGGTTCTTTACAGTTAGAGCAGTCAGACTGTGGAATGCCCTACCACAAGAGGTAGTAATGGCAGATACTATAACAACCTGTAAAATAGTGCTGGATGATTTCCTGAGTACACAACATTGTCGGTTATAAATGATTTAGTGACAAAATGTATAATTGGTGGAGGAAGGGTGAACGAGATGGACCTAGGTCATTTTTCAACCTATGTAACATTATTATTATTATTATTATTATTCCAAGTTCTAATGATTAAAATAAAACTTGTTTATGGGACAACCCTTTTAGGAACCTTCTGAAAATAAAAAAAACAAATATGATGGTAGCACAGACCCTTCTCATTTAGCAAATCTTGTAATATCCCATGAGCTGAGCTGCTATACCTATCTTTGGTAGTCTAGGGAAGGTGGCGGACACATCATTGGTGCCACCTCTGCGACTGCACAGGGGTCCAGAAAGTCAAGGGGCCCATTTCTACCAAAGCAAGTGGAATTATGATGAGCCCCTGGGCTACAAAGGGCTCTTGCACAGGGACCTTTTTCTTTTCTGTGTTCACCAGTGGTGGTGTGTTGTACCTATAATGTAATGATGATTTACTAACAAACACCCCATAAGGGCCCCTTAATACACATTAAATGAAAGTCATCTGAACCCGACTATTGCTACAGGACTGGCCGACAATCTGGTGTGTATGAGGGCTGTCGTACAGGATAGAGCAGGCGAAAATTAAACACTCAAACTATTTGTTATTAGGGGAGATAAGATGCTACCAGAGTCTAGCAATGACTTTCTTCCCTCTGTCGATTGAAAATACATGATAGTCAGTGTGAGTCTGTAGAAAATCTGTACATTTGTTATGCCACGTGAGAGCTCAGAGCTGGTGTCAGCACCGGTGCACCTGGGCAAGGGCCAGGGAGGGGACACTTGTGGTCGGCAGGAGCAGGTCGATCACTGTCTTTCCTGCAGCCCCGGGCAGATTTCAGAGGATAATTTGTTATCGTATGTAGTATATTGTAATGCCATAATATAAAGAATATTACACAGAAAAATGGCTATGGATGCCAGTGACAATAAAACTGAACCTTCTGACAGCACAATATATGTAGCTATTGGAACGGTGCCCCAATTAAATAAAATAATGTGCACACATCCCAAAAGATTGGTGAGCAAAGAAATAAAATAATTAAATATATGGGCATAAAAAAATTGTATTAAAATTATTCAGAATCAGGGGCAAGACCGTACGTAAATGTAGCTAGTCAGCAAAAAAAAAAGGAGCATATGACTATAAGATAGTAACTAAAAATTCAATACTTTTATTCAAACATCTGATAAAAACAAGAAACCAAAAACTGAAAATGTATGAAAAGGAGCAGTGCATGAAGATGGCCAGCAGATGGCACCAGAACATCACAAAACATTAGGCTATGTGCACACAGTGCGTTTTTCGGGTGCGTTTTTGGCCTCAAAACTGCATGACTTTGCTTCCCCAGCAAAGGCTATGAGTTTTCATTTTTGCTGTCCACACACAACTTTTTTTTAAGCTGCGTTTTTTAGCATGTCAATTCTTTCCTGCGTTTTTCGGCGTTTTCCCCCCATGCAATGCATTGGAAAAACGCAGAGATGAAAAACGCAGCAAAACACAGCCAAAAACGCACCAAATTGCAGTAAAAACGCATGCGTTTTTTGCCGCGGGTGCGTTTTTAGCGGCCAAAAATGCACAAAAACGAAGCGTCATAAAAACGCAGCGTGTGCACATAGCCTTAGTCTAATATATTACTGTCTTAGTGATTTGTGATGTTCTGGTGCCATCTACTGGCCATCTTCATGCACTGCTCCTTTTCATACATTTTCAGTTTTTGATTTCATGTTTTTATTAGCTATTTGAATAAATTATTGAGTTTTTAATTACCGTATATACTCGAGTATAAGTCGACCCGAGTATAAGCCGAGGCCCCTAATTCTACCACAAAAAACTGGGAAACCTTATTGAAACCTTATTGAAATGCAGCAGCTACTGGTAAATTTCAAAAATAAAAATAGATCCCAATAAAATATAATGTGCCCATCCTTGTCCCCCCTTGTGGTAATGTGCCCATCATTGTGCCCCCTTCCCTTATTTTAAAGTGCCCATCCTTGTGCCCCTTCCTTGGGCCCTCTAGTAATGTCCTCCTACTGGTCCCCTTCTTATCCTCTATTATGCAATTTTATTATTATTATTTATTATTATAGCGCCATCAATTCCATGGGGCTTTACATGTGAAAGGGGTATACATAATAGGGACAAGTACAATAATCATAAACAATACAAGGCACAGACAGGTACAGGAGAAGAGAGGTCCCTGCCCGCGAGGGCACACAGTCTACAAGGGATAGGTGAGGATACAGTAGCAATAAAAATTATTCTCACCTGTCCTCTGTTCCCGCGGTGCCCTCAGCTGCTTCATGTAGAACCCTCCGTGATCACGTCCGATGCACAGGGTTGCTGTCTGCCGTCATGGCTTTACTGCAGTTGAATGCTTTACGGCAGCGGTAAACTGCTGTAAAGCACTGACGGCAACGGCGGCTCTGTCTATTGGACGCTATCACAGAGGGGTCTGTGTACCTGCGGTCTTCAAGAAGCAACCCTTGATGACCACTTCCGGTGCATGGAGCCACCGCTACTGTCAGTGCTTTACAGCAGTTGAATGCTTTACCGCACCGCTGCCGCCGTAAAACATTCAACTGCCGTAAAGCCATGATGGCAGCTTGCTTGCAGCGGCGGTTCCATGCACTGGACATGATCATCAAGGGGTGCCTCTTGAAGACCGCAGGCACACAGGCCCCTCCGTGATCGCATCCAATAGACGGAGCCACCGCTGCCATCAGCGCTTTACAGCAGTTGAATGCTTTACTGCACCGCTGCTGCCGTAAAGCAGTAAAGCCCCGACGACAGACAGCAGCCCCGTGCATCGGACGCTATCACAGAGGGGTCTACATGCCTTGCAGTCTACAAGAATCAGCTGAGGGTACCGCGGGAACGGAGTGACTGAAAAATGATGGCTCCTAAAAAACAACTACCCACAATAAAAAAAGGGGTTAGTGGTGGTGTGCTGTACCTATAATGTAATGATGATTTCCTAACAAACACCCCATAAGGGCCCCAATACACATTAAACAAAAGTCATCTGAACCAGACTATTGCTACAGGACTGGCCGACAATCTGGTGTGTATGAGGGCTGTCGTACAGAAGGATAGAGCAGGCGAAAATTAAACACTCAAACTATTTGTTATTAGGGGAGATAAGATGCTACCAGAGTCTAGCAATGACTTTCTTCCCTCTGTCTATTGAAAATACATAATAGTCAGTGTGAGTCTGTAGGAAATCTGTACATTTGTTATGCCACGTGAGAGCTCAGAACTAGTGTCAGCACCTGGCGCACCTGGGCACAAGCCAGGGCCCGGGACAGCCAGGGAGGGGCCACTTGTGGTCGGCAGCGCCCGGACAGATTTCTAAGGACCACAGACAGTGCTCCGGCCGGCAGTCGTACTTTACTCGCTGCAGGCCCTTTTAAACCATCCGTGCATGCAGCTTTCACTGCTGACCACTGCGTGGACATGCATTGGAGGCTAGAGTTCATCTGTGGGTGGAGCTAGTGAGCAATGCGCTCCTGTCCCACAGGTGAAGAGGAGCGGCTGCCGGTGCCAAGCATCCTCCAGTGCTGCCTACATTTGCCCCCAGCTTCCCCCAGTGTGTGTATGCCCCAGAGTCCTCCAGTATGTGTATGCCCCACAGGCCCCTGCATCCCCCAATATGTGTATGCCACCCAGGCCCCAACGTCTCCCAATAATATGCATGCCCCCCAGGCCACAGCATCCTCCAATATGTGTATGCCACCCAGGACCCAAAGTCCCCCAGTAATATTTATGCCACCCAGGCCCCAGCATCCCCCAATATGTGTATGCCACCTAGGCCCCAATGTCCCCCAGTAATATGTATTCCCCCCAAGCCCCAAAATCCCCTAGTAATATGTATGCCTCCCAAACCCCAATGTTCCCTAGTAATATGTATGTCATCCAAGCCCCAACATCCCCCAGTAATATGTATGCCCCCCAGGCCCCGATGACCCCAGTAATATGTATGCCCCCCAGACCCCAATGTCCCCAGTAATATGTATGCTTCCCCCCCTCAGGCCTCAAGGTCCCTTAGTATGTGTATGCCCTCCAGTAATGTGTACGCCCCCTACTGGCCCCAGTAATGTGTGTGTCCACAAAATCCTGCGAGATCTGCAGCACATCAGCTGTTTCTAACAGGTTGCAGTGGTCACTTTGGTATAATAATGTAACGTGAGCAGCCATTTAAGGGGGACAGTCCAAGTAGTAAACAACCCCTTTAACTTTAGAAAAAAAAGTTATAAGCACATAATGTCCCTAATAATCCTGTTCCCCGCGGCAGAGATAGAGAAGGTTGGACACGTGGTGGGATCCAGAAACAACTGCACACCGGCTTCTCTGTGAATAATGAACTGCATATAACTGGCAGCTAAAGCAATCTCAGCAGGTAAGGAGGTTTACTTTCTTGGCAGTGACGTTAGTGCTCTCAAATTACTGTTATGCAACATATTTATAGAAAAATATATTTCTAATTTGCAGGGTCTAAGAAAGATTTGAAGAACTGAACACTCTTCAGAGCTGAAACTGGCTTCACACAACACTGTAAATGACAAATAAATATCCCAGCGCCACGATTCTTATTCTTTAAAATAACCTAGCATCATAGATGTAAATTCTGTGTATTTAACACGAGATCTCTAAGGATATGGGAGCATGGAGGCCAAAAACGTCCTTCTGTAAAAAGGAAGACATTTTGGGAATTGTTCCTTTTATTTGAAGTTTAAAGAAATCTTTTTTTTAGCAGTTTATGGTCATTTCCTTTGCGCTTGCGTCATATCTGTCTCAAAATCAATGCAAACATCAGATTGCCCCACAAAGGGTAAGCAGTCACACCACTCACAGAGGAGAATATAAATATCAGGTTATTTTTAAGATTCAATATACTGAATGCTGTAAAAACAATTTTTAAAAAACAATGGCAGAATTTTTATTTTTTCAGTTGCATTTGGAGAGGTTTTTTTTTGGGGTGGGGGGGGGGGTACAGTACACTAGATGGTATCATTCAAATGTACAAATCGACCTGCAAATAGAGTTACCCCTATGCATCTTGGAAGAAAGGGAGGAAAAAACACAAACTCGAAAATTGACCATGTTTGGAAGGGATTAAACAAAGATGCTAACAAGATGCTCAAAACGTTGCTTGGGCATCTTTCAGATATTTCTTTAGTCTTCTCATTGACTTCTATTGTAAAGTATTGAGCATCTTGCAAGTGGAGACTACCTGAAGAATGGTGTGCTCACTTCTTTTCACTGCTTAGTGATTTTGGAAAGCTAAAGCTTGTAAAAGTCTGAAAATATGAATGTGACGCCCTGGACCCCCCAGGGGTCACAGTACACTAACATCACACACACACACACCCTCCCCTGGGTAGGTGACACCAGTCAATCAAATCCTTGTAGCCACCCTCCAGGCTTGATGTCCACACCAGGTGGGGCGGAGCCAGGCAGTTGACCCCAACCAATGAGGAGTTCACAGGCCTGGAGGCAGGAAAAGTAGTCAGAGTTTGGAGGTAGACAGTGAAAGTGAGAGGAGTGAAGACTGTTTGTGTCTGGGTTGGAGCCCAGGCACGTTCAGCAAGGTCGGCAGACGGTGGTGGCCGTCTGCAGGAGTTGGTGTAGGTCAGCGGAACCGTAGGACCGGGGTCGGGCGGTGGCCCGCCAATACCGAACCGGGGAGAAGATTGAAGCCAAGCACCAAGGCAGGGTACTCAGACCCCGACCAGGCTAGGAGCCGTCGAAAAGGTCAAATTATCTGATTGCGGTCTGGACCTCAGGGGTTCATTCCCACCTAAGTCCCGTCAGAAGGCAACAGCCCAACCCGTGCGGATAAGTGCCACCGCCAAGGGCCAGAGATCCAAGGGCCAGCGCCTGCGGGCAAACGGGCTCTCCCGACACGTACACGCCAGGGAGCGGACTACCCGTGGGAAGCCATAAGAGTCAACCACACTTACACAGGTGCAGGAAAACGACAGCCACCATCAGCTCGTCCGGGTAGAGTGAGAACACCGCAGCCGGCTGTGGGCCCCGTCCATCCAGCCGTTTGGTTTACCAGAGACTCTGTCCTTCTGTGTCTGAGTGAGTACAACAGTGCCATCCAGCACCGCACTGCACCGCAACGTTGCACCCGCGCCCACGCTACCTCCCCGCCTCGGCACCTGCACCTATACCTCCTCCCTACTCCCCAACCGGGGCCCCGGGACCAACAGTCCCTACCCACGGAGGGGTCAACACCTTAGCTGCTCTCCGCCATCGCTCCCGGGATCCCCCGTCACCAGCAGCGGTGGTGCCAACCATCGCCACAACCCATGGGTGGCGTCACAACCGACATCCCCCAAATACCCACCAAAAACCTCCCCTTTTCACTCGTGGGCGAGGAGGCGCTGCTGGAGCCCCGGGTCCAGCCCCGTGCTCGAGCTACCGAGGAGTAGAAGCACCGGACCCGAGCGTCAGCGATTCCAAGGCGAGCGGCGTTCCCACCCCTCCGCCCGCGACATGAACAGCAAGTAGTTTTTTTTTATATAAAAACGAATGTTCATTTTTGAACGTTTCCAAGTGGTTTTCAGAAAAGACCAATTACAAATCCGCCTGAAAAAACCATGTGAACATACCCAAAGAGGTGAACAAGAAAGATATACAGGACCATGGTCCAGCAACCACATCAGTAGTCCATAGCTGCTGCTATGCTGCTACCCCCGATATTTTGAGATTTATTACAACATACAATAATGGTGCAGTAAACCTGAGGAGAACGCTGTCCAAATACTAGCCCATACTACACATGGACCCTACGGTTGACAAATATCTTTCCAGTCACCCATCGATCACCTTCAGGAAGGCCAGATCATTGGGTGACAGACTTGTACATAGTCATTTTCAGGAAAGGAGGACAGCCGTGACAATGAATGAGGCCAAAGGTTGTTTCAAATGCCATGACTGTATCAATTGTAGATTCGTGGAGGAAGGAAAGAATTTAAGAACGCTCAGGGCAATAAAGTATTCTCCGTGAGGTCACTCAACCTGCAAATCAAAAGGGGTGATATATAGGGTTAACTGTGGATGTGGAAAGCTATATGTGGGTAAGACCATCAGAGAACTAAGACGCAGAGTAGGGGAACACAAGAATGACATCATAAAAAGAAATGATACACCAGTGGCGAGACACTTTAACGCTTTCCATAATGGTGATCTGGGAAGCTTTAAGGTAATGGGGATTGATTTGATCCGTCCCCCCCACGTGGTGGGAACTGGGACAAGATCATTCTCCAGAAGGAATGCTTCTGCATCTATAACCTGGATACCATGGTGCCGACGGGATTAAATGAATCCCTTTCCCTTACCCCCTTCCTGGGAGCACCATAGGATTAGGGCACCCTTAGGAGGGACAGTAGATGCCCGAGTGGGGGCACCATAGGCGCAGGACTGTTAGGGTGCCAACCCCCACATGTTAGGTAGGGCCATTCTTATGGTAGGGCCAGATTGTAGTATGCACCCCAATCCCCTCTCCCTGCCTGTCCTGGTTTTCTGACACCATGATATCCCCTGATGCTATCTTTCTTACAACCCCTTATGTGAGCTCTCTTGATTACCTCCTCGGATATAGTGTTTGGACTTATGTGATAATGTCACTCCTGATCTCTCACACTGGCCCTATTTGGGCTTAGTCCAATTTGGGTTCTCTTTACCCCCATATTTGGCATCGTTTTTTCCTTATTCTATCCCCCGATCTGGGCTGCCCTCCCTGGCTTATTACTTAAGTACAGCTTTATAATCCGGTGGCCGCACATACCTAGGCTTGTTCTAAATTTGATGTATTAGCCTGACCAATGATATCGCTACTTTATACCTGGCATGTTGTGGGTTTGTACCTACATGCCTGACATTATGGTTAAATCGCGGCTATTATACATGGCGTCCATATCGCTATGGTTACGCCATGTGTTTCTCCATGGTATGGATAGCTTGCGTTCTACCTACCTGGATGGGACGACATCAGGTAATGGCTGCTGTGGCGCTCTGGCGACGCAGCCACCGATGACGCGCTACTTCCGGCTCGGAGGTATTCTGGGAGTGCGCATCACGGTAACTGGACTCTTCTGCGCATGCGCCGGGTGATAAATGGAGCACGCTCCCAGACGCTGAGCGCGGCTATTTTGAATTGGGTCTGGTTATACGCCTGAGTGCGGTGAGTCTCTTCAACCATGGGGCATGATGAATACTGGCCTGTTAGGCAGTCTACAGGGCTTACCTTTTGTTTGTTTACTTTTTAGTGACCCGGGCAATTGTGGACTGATCTGCTGTGGTGTCTGCCCAGCGACAGCCCGTATTGATATCCCACCTGGACTCCCCTGATGATCTATATGTGAAACATTGGGAGTGGGAATACTTTTCTATATGCCTGATACAGGGTCTCTGGCCTTTATGGGATCTGATGTGCTGACTGACAGCTTCCCTCCTGAGCCGATATCCTGCTGCAATGCCCGTTACTGACTTCTGGACCTGGTAAGACCATTCCCGCTTAATGAGGGATTCACTTTTCTACGGTTTCCTGATGGTACCAGAATATCTGCCTCTGACACGTATGTGAATACCTCTCCCTGAACGGGGTTGAATAAGGAAAAGGTTTAGTCTTCATATGCGTGCATTTTATTGTTTCATATTTGCTGGCACCATAGTAGAGGATTTTTCTGATTATTTGTATCTTGCCTTTAGCTGGCTGAGGTGGTTCCTCTATTGTTTGGGCCTGTGTATATGTGCCCCATCAACCATTTGGTCCGTGTAGTTGGACCACTGGTACCTTTGGTTTTAAGTCAGTTCATCAGAGTTCATTCTCATCGCCCGACTCTGTGTCTGCTGTCAGCGGGCATGTAGCAGAGCAGAATTGTCGGGGGAACGCACTGACAAAAATGCATCCAAAACGCATGTAAAATGCTGCCAAAATACATGCGTTTTGGATGCATCCTTTTTGTCAACACGCAGCGTCACGTCTGCCAGAGGGTGCGTTCTTTTCCGCACTGGTCAGGACGCAACTTGCGCACATAGCCTAAAAGCAGATGATAAGGGGGTAATTATCTGTTCCGTGCAGCAGGTGTTACCCCTGCTTGACAATGGAGGTTTAGCACCTCAATTAGCATAAACCAATAAGAATGCAGCCAAAACACAGATAATGATAATATAGTACAGTTTTTATTAATGAATAAAAATATATTAAAAGTGCAAAAAGCACAAGAACAGCACGACAGAGGACAAAGACATATATAGACACAATTATAAATTACTCCACAATATATATGTAAGAAAAAGCTCAAAAGGAATAAGTGTGTGCCGGGTGGCTAATTACTATGCATAGCACTGATTGTGCAGAATAATGGAAAATATAAATGTGTCAAAAAATATATATCAAAAATTAAATGTGTCAAAAAATGTGTCAACACCTCCCTGACGAAGGCCACGTGCCGAAACACGTGTTGGTTTGGCGTCGGCACGGCAGCAGGACATGACCACAGGTAACCCCCTGTGATGATCTTCTTGCCACTTGGCTTTATTCGCCAATACTTTCGGCTCTTTATCTCCACCTTTCTCAGCATGGATTTGTGATAAAGCCCTATTATCTAGCACTGATGCAAAATAACGGACATGGAAATTCCACTTGGATCTACTAGCCATATATTCTACTGAGTGTATATTTCACATTTTGCACTAGCTTTGCACTTTATTGTGCCATATTTTTTGACACATTTAATTTTTGATATATATTTTTTGACACATTTATATTTTCCATTATTCTGCACAATCAGTGCTATGCATAGTAATTAGCCACCCGGCACACACTTATTCCTTTTGAGCTTTTTCTTACATATATATTGTGGAGTAATTTATAATTGTGTCTATATATGTCTTTGTCCTCTGTCGTGCTGTTCTTGTGCTTTTTGCACTTTTAATATATTTTTATTCATTAATAAAAACTGTACTATATTATCATTATCTGTGTTTTGGCTGTATTCTTATTGGTTTATACGATTTTGGCTACAGCCTATCCATTTACTATATCAAGGGATGGTGGTACATTGTTACTACCAGGCATTGTGTTTTCCCTGTCATGTGGCATATCTTTGGTAATCACCTGAATTAGCAGCATGATATCCCTAATAACTGTCTCACGAAAAAGCTAATACAAGGAGAGCTCAAAACAGGTTCACAGACTAAAAACTCCTTAATTTATAAAATATTAATTTTTAACAGAAGCAATAAAAAAAAACAAAAAGACTTCCACATTGTATAGAAAATGTCCATATAGTGCCATGCAACAATTCAAAACATATATCCCCCTTATTATTGAAGTCCTATGTGTTTCCCCTATTTAGGAGCAAGAACAAATGTCAGTAAGGCATAGTACGGAAATATATCCCTGAACAGTCCAGTAGTCAAGGGTCCTACAGTACAGTCAAGATCCATAAAAAACCCTTAGGGATCTTGACTGTAGGACCCTTGGCTACTGGACTGTTCAGGAATATTTTTCCGTACTATGCCTTACTGACATTTGTTCTTGCTCCTAAATAGGGGAAACACATAGGACTTCAATAATAAGGGGGATATATGTCTTGAATTATATGGATATTTTCCATACAATGTGGAAGTGTTTTTTTTTTTAATTAATTGCTTCTGTTAATAAAAAATAATATTTTATCCCTAATAACTGACCCTGATCTCTCTTAGGCTCTGTGTGCACACTGTGTTTTTTTGCCGCTACGTTTTTGGCCGCTAAAAACAAACAAAAACGCATAAAAACGCAACCGCGGCAAAAACGCGCAAAAAAAAGCATTGGTAAAAACGTGCATTTTTGGGCTGCATTTTGCAGCATTTTTTATCTCTATTTTTTGTGTTTTTCCAATGCATTGCACGGGGGGGGAAGACGCAGAAAAATGCAGGAAAGAACTGACATGTCCATTTTTTTTTAAGCTCAAAAATGCAGCTTAAAAAAAAAGTTATGTGCAGACAGCAAAAATGAAAACTCAGACTTTGGTGGGGAAGCAAAGTCATGGAGTTTTGAGCCCAAAAACGCACACGAAAAACGCTGCGAAAAACACACTGTGCACACATAGACTTACAATGGTGAATAAATCAGCTATACAAGGATTTAGTCTACATTAATCAATATTCTAAATCTGTATATGAAAGATGATTCCGTATCATGTAAAAATAGACAAATGTTACTTATCGATTTATTATTGTAGTCATCAGAGATTAGGACATTATCGACCTGATACCATATTGAGGAAAGAATGCTGTACGAGTAATCCATCGCTCAACGTGTTTCCCCCCACTTAATCACTTGGGGTTTATCAGGAGACTGGAGTGGGCACAATGGCCTGCTAGGAGACGCCTATATAACTATAATGGAAATTCATGACTGCATAGGCTTTACCAATCTAGAAGTGACACTCCTTTAAAATAAGGGAAAAAAAAAAGTTTTCTGAGGCCCCCCCTCTGTGTCTTGCAGTCCATCTAATTTTTGGCAGCCCTTGCACATAGGCTTTCCCAATCTAGGAGTTCCACTCCTTCAAAAGGAGGGAAAAAAGGTTTATTTCTGAGGCCCTCGTCTTCATGTCTCACAGGGTGTATTGCAGTGCCTCCTAATTTTTGGCATCACTCGCACTTACTGCATGAGCTTTCGCAGTCTAGGAGTTCCACTACTTCAAAATGGGGGGAAAAAAAAAGTCTTCTGAGTCCCTCCTCTAAGTATTTTCCAGGGTGTTTTGCAGTCCCTTGTAATTTTTGGCATCCCTTCCACTTAGTGCATATGCTTTCCCAGTTTAGGAGCCACACTCCTCTAAAATGGGGAAAAATAGTTTTCTGAGGCCTTTCTCTATGTGTCCTCCACGGTGTATTGCAGTCCCTCCTATTTTCTGTAAGCCATAGGCTTACCCAGTGGTATATAAATAGCAGTTTTTGAGACTACTCAGATCTCATCAGGCAAAGTAGAAAACAAAATCTGAGGTGTCACATATTTATAAATAACTATTTACTGCACTATTTCAGGGTCCTTTTGTGTATAAATATGTGACACTTCAGATTTGTGTTATACTTTACCTGATGAAGAGACCCGAGTAGTGTTGAACGCTTGCTATTTATTATCATCTTCAAGTTAGATATTAAAAGGTATGAACCACTGAGGACTTTGTTGGATGTTTTTCATCTACTGGTTTACATGCTATAAAGATATATTTTCCTGTACCTTGGGAAGAGATGGCACAAGGAGGCACTGTGGAAGATCAAGCTTACAAAAGCAATTTGATGCTTGTGGCAGTGTCCTGCTTGCAAACTTTCTGAGGTTTCTCTGACGTGTACTACCTACTGTATAAAAAAAAAAGCATTGCTGTACAACCTTTAATGGCAATGGTATTCCTAATTGGCTTATGTCAAAACAATAATTTACTCTGCTCCCTGTAGACATTGAACTTACCATTGGCAGATTATAATTAGGGCAATCTGGGCTACCACCCAGAGCTCCGGTGGGGCCCTTGGCCAGCTTGTCCTCATTATGTTTTGTGTGGTAACACATACTTACCTCCCTCCAGTTCCCTGGGTACAGATCTCTGGTCATGGAGCCTTCCTGGAACCGCGATGCTGGCAATACAATATAGAACAGCAGCGCAGCTCCCGTCACTGAAGCGATGGCATCAGCCGACACCGGCGCCCGTATGTATGTGTAGGCATCAAGAAGAAGTGTGTGTAAGAAAAGAAGAGGAACGCAAAAGGTGTGTGCATGTGTATATTATAATTATATATACACACACATACACACACACATACAGTGGAACCTTTAAGAAAAACTTGGTTTGAGAGTGTTTTGCCAGACAAGCAAAGTGTTTTACAGATTTTTAACTTGGTTTAAGAGCGATGCTTTGCAAGAAGAGTAAATACTCACCGTGCACACTTCTGGTTCCCTCCTTTCACCACGTTCTGACCTGCTCTGGAGGTAACTTTCTGTACATATGTACTGTATACCATTGTACAGCACAGTATATACTATATAGCATGTTTATCAATTTGCATTTATGGATACAGTATAGTACTTTCTTTCTGCTAACCAGTGCAGCACTTTTCTTATACTGTATCTCCCGCACACCAACAATTCTATTGTAAGCTAACAAGCAGTTCAATTTGCTTTATATGTTTTTTTTACTGCACAGTACAGTATTTTGAATTAGTGTTCTGTAAATATGTTACATTAATACAGTACATTATATTGTATTACTGCAATAAGTTTGTATAAATACAGTAATATTTTTGTGTTGCAGAATGAATTGTCTGTTTCAATTATGTCCTATGGGAAAATTTGCTTTGATATAAGAGTTACTTGGTTTAAGAGCACACTCCTGGAACAAATTATGCTCGGAATTCAAGGTTCCACTAATACAGTGCCTTGCGAAAGTATTCGGCCCCCTTCAATTTTTCAACCTGTTCCCACATTTCAGGCTTCAAACATAAAGATAAAAATATTTTAATGTTATGGTGAAGAATCAACAACAAGTGGGACACAATTGTAAAGTTGAACGAAATGTATTGCCTATTTTAAATTTTTGTAAAAAATAAATAACTGAAAATTGGGGCGTGCAATATTATTCAGCCCCTTTACTTTCAGTGCAGCAAACTCACTCCAGAAGTTCATTGAGGATCTCTGAATGATCCAATGTTGTCCTAAATGACTGATGATGATAAATATAAGCCACCTGTGTGCAATAAAGTCTCCATATAAATGCCCCTGCTCTGGGATTATCTCAATGTTCTGTTTAAAGCGCAGATAGCATCATGAAGACCAAGGAACACAACAGGCAGGTCCGTGATACTGTTGTGGAGAAGTTTAAAGCCGGATTTGGTTGCAAAAAGATTTCCAAAACTTTAAACATCCCAAGGAGCACTGTGCAAGCGATCAAATTGAAAAGGAAGAAGTATCATGCCACTGCAAATCTACCAAGACCCGGCTGTCCCTCAAAAATTTCAAGTCAAACAAGGAGAAGATTGATCAGAGATGCAGCCAAGAGGTCCATGATCACTCTGGATGAACTGCAGAGATCTACAGCTGAGGTGGGAGAGTCTGTCCATAGGACAACAATCAGTGCACAAATCTGGCCTTTATGGAAGAGAGGCAAGAAGAAAGCCATTTCTCAAACATATCCATAAAAAGTGTTGGCTAAAGTTTGCCACAAGCCACCGGGAGACACACCAAACATGTGGAAGATGCACTGGTCAGATGAAACCAAAATCGAACTTTTTGGGCACAATGCCAAACAATGTGTTTGGCATAAAAGCAACACAGCTCATCACCCTGAACACATCATCCCTGCTGTCAAACGTGGTTGGTGGCAGCATCATGGTTTGGACCTGCTTTGCTTCAGCAGGCACAGGGAAGATGGTTAAAATTGATGGGAAGATGGATGCAGCCAAATACAGGACCATTCTTGAAGAAACCCTGTTGGAGTCTGCAAAATACCTGAGACTGGGACGGAGATTTGTCTTTCAACAAGACAATGATCCCAAACATAAAGCAAAATCTACAATGGAATGGTTCACAAATAAATGTATCCAGGTGTTAGAATGGCCAAGTCACAGTCCAGACCTGAATCCAATCGAGAATCTGTGGAAAGAGCTGAAAACTGCTGTTCACAAACGCTCTCCATCCAACCTCAGTCAGCTCCAGCTGTTTACAAAGGAAGAACGGGCCAGAATTCCAGTCTCTCGATGTGCAAAACTGATAGACACATACCCCAAGCGACTTGTGCTGTAATCGCAGCAAAAGGTGGAGCTACAAAGTATTAACTTAAAGGGGACGAATAATATTGCACGCACCAATTTTCAGTTTCATTTTTTACAATAATTTAAAATAAACAATAAATATCGTTCACCTTCACAATTGTGTCCCACTTGTTGATTCTTCACCATAAAATTTTTATCTATGTTTAAAGTCTGAAAAGTGGGAAAAGGTTGAAAAATTCAAGGGGGCCGTATACTTTTGCAAGGCACTGATGTGTGTGTGTTCGAGTTCTCATACTATGTATATGGTGCTGTGTGGGGTATCCTGCTCTATAGAAGAGGTTATGTGGAATCACCTGCTGTAGATTGGTTATGTGAGGGTTCGTGCTGTATATAGGCCGCTAGGTGGGGGCTCATCCTATATTTAGTGTAGGTGAATGCTCATGCTGTATACAGAAGGCTGTGTGGAGACCCATACCGTATATAGGAGTCTATGTAGGAGCACATGCTTTATATAGGTAGTCTTCTATATTACCCAGGGCCCTGACTACTCTTAATCCACCCCTTGTCAACCTGCTAAGAGGCAATTCCTGTTCTATAGAGATTACTTTCAGTAGTCATCATAGGTAGGATTACAATGACTGGCAAAAACTATAAAACAAAAGCCACACTTAGGCCAGAGTCACACTTGGGAGTAAGGCCCGTTACACACACGGCATTTCGCCGGATGCTGCACGCATGCAGTACATTCATTTACAGTGGCACTGCGACACCATGCGGACAAATGCGGTTGTGCATGAAGCACACAACCACATGGTGTCGCGCCTCCACTGTAAATGAATGTACTGTACTGCAGGCGTGCTGTATCCGGCGAAATGCTGTCTGTGTAATGGCCTAACTTGAGCGAGACTCGCATTGCACCACCCGACAACGGCCACATGCTCTCTCGACAGGAGCGGGTTAGCTGCATGTATTTCTATGCAACGGAGATTATCCTGTCCGGAGAGCGGCAGGCCATGCTGGGTGATGAAATGAGTCACTTGCAAATGTGACTTTGGCCTTAACGAGACACTGTCCGTACAGAATCAATGTTCAAACCAAGTACAAATGCTTGGTTCATCATAACAAGGCCAAACATTTATGTGCAGCTTCCCAATGGTTTGTTTTCCCTTCATCTTCCCTCATTCTTTGGACTGACAGCTCTGGCTTCATGGAGTAAGAAGGATGGAGAGAGAAAACAGGTGCACTTAAATGTCCATGTGGTTGCTATAAAAACAAAAACAAACTGTTAGTATAAAAAGCTTAGGCTAAGTTCACATTTCCGCTAAAATCTATCAGTCACAATCCGCTGCTCTTGTAAACAGCGGAATCCGTTTAGCGGATTCCGCTGCTCCCATAGACTTGTATGAGCAGCGGATTGTGACTGATGATGCTGCGTTGCACCCTCCGCCCGACTGATCAGTCGTGGAACGACTGACCGCCGGGCGGGAGGAACGCAGCATGTAACGTTTTTTGAGCAGCGAGATCCGTCGGATTTCGCTGCGCATGCTCTCTGGCTCCCTGCACACGTCACCAGCTTTGGTTGGTTACCCGATATTTACCCTGGTTACGGTGCAAGGAGCCAGCGCTAAGCGGTGTAGGCCCGTAACCAAGGTAAATATCGGGTAACCAAGGTAAACATCGGGTGCTTTGCTGTTACCCGATATTTAGGCTGGTTACGTGTGCAGGGAGGCCGACACTTCCCCGCTCGGCCCCGCCCCCTCCCGCACTCCGCACATGTATGTACACACACACACCTGTCCCCAGCCATGCAGACAAGCACTGACACCCTCGTCTGGCCCCGCCCCCTGCTCGGCTCCGCCCCCTCCCGCACTTTGCATGTGCACACACACACATACATACATACATACATACATGCACATACACACACTCACTCACACATACACTCACCTGTCCCCAGCCATGCAGACCGCAGCACTTCTACTGACATCCTCAGCGCCTGGCCCCGCCCCCCGCTCGGCTCCGCCCCCTCCCGCACTTTGCATGTGCACACACATACATACACACATACATACATACATACATGCACATACACACACTCACTCACTCACAGATACACTCACCTGTCCCCAGCCATGCAGACCGCAGCACTTCCACTGACATCCTCAGCGCCTGGCCCCGCCCCCCGCTCGGCTCCGCCCCCTCCCGCACTTTGCATGTGCACACACATACATACACACATACATACATACATACATGCACATACACACACTCACTCACTCACAGATACACTCACCTGTCCCCAGCCATGCAGACCGCAGCACTTCTACTGACATCCTCAGCGCCTGGCCCCGCCCCCCGCTCGGCTCTGCCCCCGAACTCCGCCCCCCGCACACAACGGAATCCGACAAAGAATTCTGTTCTTTGTCATCCGTTGTACAGCGTTGAACAGCGCATCAGTCACATGCGTCAAGCGACGCATGTGACTGATACCAATCAACGGAAATGTGAACTTAGCCTTATGTGTGAGGTAATAAGATGTCAGTGGTGAGAAAGCCCCCCCACACACACACACGGAGACAGCCCCCCCCACACACACAGAGACAGCCCCCCCACACACACACACAGAGACAGCCCCCCCACACACAAACACGGAGACAGCCCCCCCCACACACACAGAGACAGCCCCCCCACACACACACACACACAGAGACAGCCCCCCCACACACACAGAGACAGCCCCCCCACACACACAGAGACAGCCCCCCCCCACACACACAGAGACAGCCCCCCCCCCACACACAGAGACAGCCACCCTCCCACACACACAGAGTCAGCCCCCCCCCACACACACACACACACACAGACAGCCCCCCCCCCCACACACACAGACACACAGACAGCCCCCACACACACACAGACAGCCCCCCCCCCCCCCCACACACACAGACACACAGACAGCCCCCCCACACACACACACAGACAGCCCCCCCACACACACAGAGACAGCCCCCCCACACACACAGAGACAGCCCCCCACACACACAGAGACAGCCCCCCACACACACAGAGACAGCCCCCCACACACACAGAGACAGCCCCCCACACACAGAGACAGCCCCCCCACACAGACAGCCCCCCCCACACAGCCCCCCCCCACACAGACAGCCCCCCCCCACACAGACAGCCCCCCCCACACACACAGAGACAGCCCCCCCACACACACACAGAGACAGCCCCCCCACACACACACAGAGACAGCCCCCCCCCACACACACAGAGACAGCCCCCCCCACACACACAGACAGCCACCCTCCCACACACACAGAGACAGCCCCCCCCACACACACACACAGACAGCCCCCCCCACACAGACAGCCCCCCCCACACAGACAGCCCCCCCCACACAGACAGCCCCCCCCCACACACACACACAGACAGCCCCCCCCACACACACAGACAGTCCCCCCCACACACACACACAGACAGTCCCCCCCACACACACACACACACACACACACACAGACAGCCCCCCCCCCACACACACACACAGACAGCCCCCCACACACAGAGACAGCCCCCCCACACAGAGACAGCCCCCCCACACAGAGACAGCCCCCCACACAGACAGCCCCCCCCACACAGACAGCCCCCCCCACACACACACAGAGACAGCCCACAGACACACACACAGAGACAGCCCCCCCCACACAGCCCCCCCACACACACACAGAGACAGCCCCCCCCCACACACACAGAGACAGCCCCCACACACACACAGAGACAGCCCCCCCCACACACACAGAGACAGCCCCCCACACACACACACAGAGACAGCCCCCCCCCACACACACACACAGAGACAGCCCCCCCACACAAAGACAGCCCCCCCACACAAAGACAGCCCCCCCACACAGACAGACAGCCCCCCCACACAGACAGACAGCCCCCCACACACACAGACAGCCCCCCACACACACAGAGACAGCCCCCCACACACACAGAGACAGCCCCCCACACACACAGAGACAGCCCCCCACACACACAGAGACAGCCCCCCACACACACAGACAGCCCCCCACACACACAGACAGCCCCACACACACACAGACAGCCCCACACACACACAGACAGCCCCACACACACACAGACAGCCCCACACACACACACAGACAGCCCCACACACACACAGACAGCCCCACACACACAGACAGCCCCACACACACAGAGACAGCCCCCCACACACACACAGAGACAGCCCCCCCACACACACAGAGACAGCCCCCCCCCACACACACAGAGACAGCCCCCCCCACACACACACACAGACAGCCCCACACACACAGAGACAGCCCCACACACACAGAGACAGCCCCACACACACAGAGACAGCCCCACACACACAGAGACAGCCCCACACACACAGAGACAGCCCCACACACACAGAGACAGCCCCCCCCACACACACACACAAAGACAGCCACACACACAGAGACAGCCACACACACAGAGACAGCCACTCACACAGCCAAACACACACACACACACACACACACACAGAGACAGCCACACACACACACACACACACACAGCCCCACACAGAGACAGCCCCCCCACACACACACAGAGACAGCCCCCCCACACACACACACAGACAGACCCCCCCCCACACACACACAGACAGCCCCCCCCCCACACGCACACAGACAGCCCCCCCCCACACACACACACAGACAGCCCCCCTCACACACACACACAGACAGCCCCCCCACACACACACAGACAGCCCCCCCACACACAGCCCCACCCACACAGACAGCCCCTCCCCCACACACACATCCCCACACACACACACAGCCCCACCCACACAGACAGCCCCTCCCACACACAGACAGCCCCACCCACACACAGACAGCCCCACACACACACAGACAGCCCCACCCACACACACAGCCCCACCCACACAGAGAGACAGCCCCACCCACAGAGACAGCCCCACCCCCACAGCCCCACCCACACACACAGCCCAACCCATACACACACAGACTGCCCCACACACACACAGCCACACGCACACACACACAGCCACACGCACACACACACAGCCCCACCCCCACACAGCCCCAACCACACAGACATAGACAGCCCCACCCACACACACACACAGACATCCCCACTCACACACACAGAGACAGCCCCACTCACACACACAGAGACAGACCCCCACAACACACACACAGAGATCCCACCCACACACAGACAGCCCCCCCTCTCCCCCCCCACACACAGAGAGAGACAGCCCCCCCCCCACACACAGAGAGAGACAGCCCCCCCCCACACACACAGAGAAAGACAGCCCCCCACCCACACAGAGACAGCTTCCCCCACCCACACAGAGACAGCTTCCCCCCCACCCACACAGACAGCCCCCCACCCACACAGACAGCCCCCCACCCACACAGACAGCCCCCCACCCACACAGACAGCCCCCCACCCACACAGACAGCCCCCCCACACACACAGACAGCCCCCCACCCACACACACACAGACAGCCCCCCACCCACACAGACAGCCCCCCACCCACACACACAGACAGCCCCCCACCCACACACACAGACAGCCCCCCACCCACACACACAGACAGCCCCCCACCCACACAGAGACAGCCCCACCCACACACACAGAGACAGCCCCACACACACACACACACAGCCCCACACAGAGACAGCCCCCCCACACACACACAGAGACAGCCCCCCCCCACACACACACACAGACAGCCCCCCTCACACACACACACAGACAGCCCCCCTCACACACACACAGCCCCCCACACACACACACACAGACAGCCCCCCCACACACAGCCCCACCCACACAGACAGCCCCTCCCCCCCACACACACAGCCCCACCCACACAGACAGCCCCTCCCACACACACAGACAGCCCCACCCACACAGCCCCACCCACACACAGACAGCCCCACCCACACAGCCCCACCCACACACAGACAGCCCCACCCACACAGCCCCACCCACACACAGACAACCCCACCCACACAGCCCCACCCACACACAGACAGCCCCACCCACACACACAGACAGCCCCACCCACACACAGAGACAGCCCCACCCACAGAGACAGCCCCACCCCCACAGCCCCACCCACACACACAGCCCAACCCATACACACACAGACTGCCCCACACACACACACAGCCCCACCCCCACACACAGCCCCACCCCCACACACAGCCCCAACCACACAGACATAGACAGCCCCACACACACACACAGACATCCCCACTCACACACACAGAGACAGCCCCACTCACACACACAGAGACAGACCCCCACAACACACACACAGAGATCCCCCCCACACACAGACAGCCCCCCCTCTCCCCCCCCATACACACAGAGAGAGACAGCCCCCCCCACACACAGAGAGAGACAGCCCCCCCCCACACACAGAGAGAGACAGCCCCCCCCCACACACAGAGACAGCTTCCCCCCACCCACACAGACAGCCCCCCACCCACACAGACAGCCCCCCACCCACACAGACAGCCCCCCACCCACACAGACAGCCCCCCACCCACACACACACAGACAGACCCCCACCCACACACACACAGACCCCCACCCACACACACAGACAGCCCCCCACCCACACACACAGACAGCCCCCCACCCACACAGACTGCCCCACACACACACAGACTGCCCCACACACACACAGACTGCCCCACACACACACACAGACTGCCCCACACACACACAGACTGCCCCACACACACACACAGACTGCCCCACACACACACACAGACTGCCACACACACAGACTGCCACACACACAGACTGCCACACACAGACTGCCACACACAGACTGCCACACACACAGACTGCCACACACAGACGCACACACACAGACGCACACACACACACACAGACAGCCCCCCCGTACACACAGAGACAGCCCCCCCCACACACACACACACACACACACAAAAACAGCCCCTCCCACACACACAAAGACAGCCCCCCCATACACACACAGATACCGCCCCCCCACACACACACACACAGAGACAGCCCCCCCACACACACACAGACAGCCCCCCCACACACAGACTGCCCACACACACACAGACTGCCCCCACACACACACACACAGACTGCCCACACACACACACACACAGCCCCACACACACAGAGACAGCCCCACCCACACAGAGACAGCCCCACCCACACAGAGACAGACCCCCCCAACACAGAGACAGACCCCCCCAACACACACACAGACAGCCCCCCCCTCTCCCCCACCACACACACACACACAGAGACAGCCCCCCCACACACACACAGACAGCCCCCCCACACACACAGAGAGACAGCCCCCCCCACACACACACACAGAGAGAGACAGCCCCCCCACACACACACAGAGAGAGACAGCCCCCCCACACACACACAGAGAGAGACAGCCCCCCGCACACACACAGACAGCCCCCCCCCACACACATAGACAGCCCCCCCCACACAGACTGCCCCCCCCCACAAACACAGACTGCCCCCCACACACACAGACTGCCACACACACACACAGACTGCCACACACACAGACTGCCACACACAGACTGCCACACACACAGACTGCCACACACACAGACTGCCACACACAGACGCACACAGAGACAGCCACACACACACACACAGACAGCCCCCCCCCGTACACACAGAGACAGCCCCCCCACACACACAAAGACAGCCCACCCCACACACACAGCCCCCCCCCCCCCACACACACACACACACAGAGACAGCCCCCCCATACACACACAGATACAGCCCCCCCACACACACAGCCCCCCGACACACAGAGACAGCCCCACACACACACAGACAGCCCCCCCACACACACAGACTGCTCACACACACACAGACTGCCCACACACACACACAGACAGCCCCACACACACACAGACAGCCCCACCCACACAGAGACAGACCCCCCCAACACACACACAGATAGCCCCCCCCACCACACACACACACACACACACACACACAGACAGCCCCCCCACACACACACAGAGAGACAGCCCCCCCACACACACAGACAGCCCCCCCCACACACACATAGACAGCCACCCCCACACACACAGAGACAGCTCCCCCCCCCACAAACACACACAGAGACAGCCCCCCACCCACACAGACTGCCCAACACACACACACAGACTGCCCCACACACACACACAGACTGCCCCACAGACACACACAGACTGCCCCACACACACACACAGACTGCCCCACACACACACACAGACTGCCCCACACACACACACAGACTGCCCCACACACACACACAGACTGCCCCACACACACACACAGACTGCCACACACACACACAGACTGCCACACACACACACACAGACTGCCACACACACAGACTGCCACACACACAGACTGCCACACACACAGACTGCCACACACACAGACTGCCACACACACAGACTGCCACACACACACACACAGCCACACACACACAGCCACACACACACAGCCACACAAACACACAGACTGCCCCCCACACACAGACAGCCCCACCCACACAAAGACAGCCCCACACACACACAGACTGCCACACACACAGACAGCCCCCCCCCACACACAGACACACACAGAGACAGCCCCCCCGACACAAACACACACAGAGACAACCCCCCCACACACACACACAGAGACAGCCCCCCCCACACACACAGACTGCCCCATACACACACACACACAGACTGCCCCACCCACACACAGACAGCCCCACCCACACACAGACAGCCCCACCCACACACAGACAGCCCCCCACCCACACAGACTGCCCCCCACCCACACAGACTGCCCCCCACCCACACAGACTGCCCCCCACCCACACAGACTGCCACACACACACACACAGACAGCCCCCCCCGTACACACAGAGACAACCCCCACACACACACAAAGACAGCCCCCCCCACACACAAACACAGACAGCCCCACACACACAGAGACAGCCCCCCCACACACACAGCCCCCCCCACACACACAGACTGCCCACACACACAGAGACTGCCCCACCCACACAGACTGCCCCCCACACACACACACACAGACTGCCCCACCCACACACAGACAGCCCCACCCACACAGACTGCCCCCGACACACACAGACTGCCACACACAGACGCACACAGAGACAGCCACACACACAGACAGCCCCCCTCGTACACACAGAGACAACCCCCACACACACACACAAAGACAGCCCCCCCACACACACACACAGACAGCCCCCCCCACACACACAGACAGCCCCACACACACAGAGACAGCCCCCCCACACACACACAGACTGCCCACACACACAGACTGCCCACACACACACGCACACAGACTGCCCACACACACACACACACAGACAGCCCCACCCACACACACACACAGACAGCCCCACCCACACAGAGACAGACCCCCCCAACACACACACAGAGAGACCCCCCCACACAGACAGCCCCCCCCCCACACACACACACACACACACACACACACACACACAGACAGCCCCCCCACACACACACAGCCCTCCCCCCCACACACAGAGACAGCTCCCCCCCACAAACACACACACACACAGAGACAGCCCCCACCCAGACAGCCCCCCCACCCACACAGACTGCCCAACACACACAGACTGCCCCACACACACACACAGACTGCCCCACACACACAGACTGCCCCACACACACACACAGACTGCCACACACACACACACACACGCACAGACTGCCACACACACAGACTGCCACACACACAGACTGCCACACACACAGACTGCCACACACACACACACAGCCACACACACAGAGACAGCCCCCCCCCACACACACACACAGCCCCCCCGACACAAACACACACAGAGACAGCCCCCCACATACACACACACACACAGAGACAGCCCCCCACACACACACAGACAGCCCCCCCCACACACACAGACAGCCCCACCCACACACACAGGCTGCCCCAAACACACACAGACAGCCCCACCCACACACAGACAGCCCCACCCACACACAGACAGCCCCACCCACACAGACTGCCCCACACACACACAGACTGCCCCCCACACACACAGACTGCCGCACACACACACAGACTGCCACAGAGACAGCCACACACACACAGACAGCCCCCCCCCGTACACACAGAGACAACCCCCACACACACAGAGACAGCCCCCCCCCACACACACACAGAGACAGCCCCCCCCACACACAGAGACAGCCCCCCCGACACACAGAGACAGGCCCCCACACACACACAGAGACAGCCCCCACACACACAGACACAGCCCCACACACACACAGACTGCCCCACCCACACACACAGACTGCCCACACAAACACACAGACAGCCCACACAAACACACAGACAGCCCCACCCAAACACACAGACAGAGACAGCCCCCCCCCCCACACACACAGACAGCCCCACCCACACAGACAGACCCCCCCAACACACACACAGAGAGCCCCCCCACACACAGACAGCCCCCACACACACACAGAGACAGACAGCCCCCACACACACACACACACAGAGACAGCCCCCCCCCACACACACACAGAGACAGCTCCCCCCCACACAAATACACACACACACACAAACACAGCCCCCCACCCACACAGACTGCCCAACACACACAGACTGCCACACACACACACAGACTGCCACACACACACACAGACGCACACAGAGACAGCCACACACACACACAGACAGCCCCCCCCGTACACACAGAGACGACCCCCCCCCACACACACACACACACAGACTGCCCCACACACACACACAGACTGCCCCACACACACAGACTGCCCCACACACACACAGACTGCCCCCCACACACACACACAGAGACAACCCCCCCCCACACACACACACAGACTGCCCCACACACACACACACTGCCCCACACACACACAGACTGCCCCACACACACACAGACTGCCCCACACACACACAGACTGCCACACACACAGACAGCCCCCCCACACACAGACACACACACAGACAGCCCCCCCGACACAAACACACACAGAGACAACCCCCCCCACACACACACACACAGAGACAGCCCCCCCCCCACACACACAGACTGCCCCATACACACACACACACAGACAGCCCCACCCACACACAGACAGCCCCACCCACACACAGACAGCCCCACCCACACACAGACAGCCCCACACAGACTGCCCCCCACCCACACAGACTGCCCCCCACCCACACAGACTGCCCCACACACACACACAGACAGCCCCCCCGTACACACAGAGACAACCCCCACACACACACAAAGACAGCCCCCCCCCACACACACAAAGACAGCCCCCCCACACACAAACACAGACAGCCCCACACACACAGAGACAGCCCCCCCACACACACAGCCCCCCCCACACACACAGAGACTGCCCCACCCACACAGACTGCCCCACACACACACACACACACAGACTGCCCCACCCTCACACAGACAGCCCCACCCACACAGACTGCCCCCGACACACACAGACTGCCACACACAGACGCACACAGAGACAGCCACACACACAGACAGCCCCCCTCGTACACACAGAGACAACCCCCACACACACACAAAGACAGCCCCCCCCACACACACACACACAGACAGCCCCCCCCACACACACAGAGACAGCCCCCCCACACACACAGACTGCCCACATACACACAGACTGCCCACACACACACGCACACAGACTGCCCACACACACACACACACACACACACACACACACACACAGACATCCCCACCCACACAGAGACAGACCCCCCCCAACACACACACACAGAGAGCCCCCCCCCCCCCCCACACACACACACACACACAGAGACAGCCCCCACACACACACACAGACAGCCCTCCCCCCCACAAACACACACACACACACACAGAGAGACAGCCCCCACCCAGACAGCCCCCCCACCCACACAGACTGCCCAACACACACAGACTGCCCCCCCACACACAGACTGCCCCACACACAGACTGCCCCACACACACACACAGACTGCCACACACACACACACACACACGCACAGACTGCCACACACACAGACTGCCACACACACAGACTGCCACACACACAGACTGCCACACACACACACACAGCCACACACACACAGAGACAGCCCCCCCCCCACACACACACACACACACACAGCCCCCCCGACACAAACACACACAGAGACATCCCCCCACATACACACACACACACACACACACACACACAGAGACAGCCCCCCCACACACACAGACAGCCCCACCCACACACACAGACTGCCCCAAACACACACAGAGCCCCACCCACACACAGACAGCCCCACCCACACAGACTGCCCCACACACACACAGACTGCCCCCCACACACACAGACTGCCACACACACACACAGACTGCCGCACACACACACAGACTGCCACAGAGACAGCCACACACACACAGACAGCCCCCCCCCCCGTACACACAGAGACAACCCCCACACACACACACAAAGACAGCCCCCCCCCACACACACACAGAGACAGCCCCCCCCATACACAGAGACAGCCCCCCCGACACACAGAGACAGGCCCCCCACACACACACAGAGACAGCCCCCACACACACAGACACAGCCCCACACACACACAGACTGCCCCACCCACACACACAGACCTGCCCACACAAACACACAGACATCCCCACCCAAACACACAGACAGCCCCACCCACACACAGACAGCCCCACCCACACAGACAGACCCCCCCAACACACACACAGAGACAGACAGCCCCCACACACACACACAGAGACAGACAGCCCCCACACACACACACACACACACACAGACAGCCCCCCCACACACACACAGAGACAGCCCCCCCACACACACACAGAGACAGCTCTCCCCCACACAAATACACACACACACACACACACACACACACAGACACAGCCCCCCACCCACACAGACTGCCCAACACACACACAGAGTGCCCAACACACACAGACTGCCACACACACACACAGACGCACACAGAGACAGCCACACACACACAGACAGCCCCCCCGTACACACAGAGACGACCCCCCCCCCCACACACACACACAGACTGCCCCACACACACACACAGACTGCCCCACACACACGCACAGACTGCCCCACACACACAGACTGCCCCACACACACACACAGACTGCCCCACACACACACACACAGAGACAACCCCCCCCACACACACACACAGACTGCCCCACACACACACACACTGCCCCACACACAGACTGCCCCACACACACACAGACTGCCCCACACACACACAGACTGCCCCACACACACACAGACTGCCACACACACAGACAGCCCCCCACACACAGACACACACAGAGACAGCCCCCCCGACACAAACACACACAGAGACAACCCCCCCACACACACACACAGAGACAGCCCCCCCCACACACACAGACTGCCCCATACACACACACACAGACTGCCCCACCCACACACAGACTGCCCCCCACCCACACAGACTGCCCCCCACCCACACAGACTGCCACACACAGACACAGACAGCCCCCCCCCGTACACACAGAGACAACCCCCACACACACACAAAGACAGCCCCCCCACACACAAACACAGACAGCCCCACACACACAGAGACAGCCCCCCCCCCCCAAACACAGCCCCCCCCACACACACAGACTGCCCACACACACACGGAGACTGCCCCACCCACACAGACTGCCCCACACACACACACACACACAGACTTCCCCACCCACACACAGACAGCCCCACCCACACAGACTGCCCCCGACACACACAGACTGCCACACACACAGAGACAGCCACACACACACACAAAGACAGCCCCCCCCCACACACACACACACAGACAGCCCCCCCCCCACACACAGACAGCCCCACACACACAGAGACAGCCCCCCACACACACAGACTGCCCACACACACACACACACACAGACTGCCCACACACACACACACACAGACTGCCCACACACACACACACACACAGACAGCCCCACCCACACAGAGACAGACCCCCCAACACACACACAGAGAGCCCCCCCACACACAGACAGCCCCCCCCCCACACACACACACAGAGACAGCCCCCACACACACACACAGACAGCCCTCCCCCCCACACACAGAGACAGCTCCCCCCCACAAACACACACACACACACACAGAGAGACAGCCCCCACCCAGACAGCCCCCCCACCCACACAGACTGCCCAACACACACAGACTGCCCCATACACACACAGACTGCCCCACACACACACAGACTGCCCCACACACACAGACTGCCCCACACACACACACAGACTGCCACACACACACACACAGACTGCCCCACACACACAGCCCCCCCCCCACACACACACACACACACACACACACAGAGACAGCCCCCCCATACACACACAGATACAGCCCCCCCACACACAGAGACAGCCCCCCCCACACACACAGCCCCCCGACACACACAGAGACAGCCCCACACACACACAGACAGCCCCCCCACACACACAGACTGCTCACACACACACAGACTGCCCACACACACACACAGACAGCCCCACACACACACAGACAGCCCCACCCACACAGAGACAGACCCCCCCAACACACACACAGATAGCCCCCCCTCTCCCCCCACCACACACACACAGACAGCCCCCCCCACACACACACAGACAGCCCCCCCCCACACACACATAGACAGCCCCCCCACACACACATAGACAGCCCCCCCCACACACACATAGACAGCCCCCCCCACACACACAGAGACAGCTCCCCCCCCCACAAACACACACACAGAGACAGCCCCCCACCAACACAGACTGCCCAACACACACACACAGACTGCCCCACACACACACAGACTGCCCCACACACACAGACTACCCACACACACACACAGACTGCCCCACACACACACACACAGACTGCCCCACACACACACACACAGACTGCCCCACACACACACAGACTGCCACACACACACACAGACTGCCACACACACACACACAGACTGCCACACACACAGACTGCCACACACACAGACTGCCACACACACACACAGACAGCCCCACCCACACACAGACAGCCCCACACACACACAGACTGCCACACACACACAGACAGCCCCCCCCACACAAACACACAGAGACAACCCCCCCCCCACACACACACAGAGACAGCCCCCCCCACACACACAGACTGCCCCATACACACACACACACAGACTGCCCCACCCACACACAGACAGCCCCACCCACACACAGACAGCCCCACACAGACTGCCCCCCACCCACACAGACTGCCCCCCACCCACACAGACTGCCCCCCACCCACACAGACTGCCCCCCACACACACAGACTGCCACACACACACACAGACAGCCCCCCCCGTACACACAGAGACAACCCACACACACACAAAGACAGCCCCACACACACACAGAGACAGCCCCCCCACACACACAGCCCCCCCCCACACACACAGACTGCCCACACACACACAGACAGCCCCACACACACAGAGACTGCCCACCCACACAGACTGCCCCACACACACACACACACACAGACTGCCCCACCCACACACAGACAGCCCCACCCACACAGACTGCCACACACAGACGCACACAGAGACAGCCACACACACAGACAGCCCCCCTCGTACACACAGAGACAACCCCACACACACACAAAGACAGCCCCCCCACACACACACAGAGACAACCCCCCCACACACACAAAGACAGCCCCCCCACACACACACAAAGACAGCCCCCCCACACACACACAGACAGCCCCCCCACACACACAGACAGCCCCACACACACACAGACAGCCCCACACACACAGAGACAGCCCCCCCACACACACAGACTGCCCACACACACACACACACACA
>NC_134362.1:74972159-75037763 GCF_048569485.1 Anomaloglossus baeobatrachus | reverse complement strand
ACACAGACTGCCCACACACACACACACACACACAGACTGCCCACACACACACACACACACAGACAGCCCCACCCACACAGAGACAGACCCCCCCAACACACACACAGAGAGCCCCCACACACACAGACAGCCCCCCCCCCACACACACACACACACAGAGACAGCCCCCACACACACACACAGACAGCCCTCCCCCCCACACAGAGACAGCTCCCCCCACAAACACACACACACAGAGAGACAGCCCCCACCAGACAGCCCCCCACCCACACAGACTGCCCCCCACACACACACAGACTGCCCCACACACACACACAGACTGCCCCACACACACACACAGACTGCCCCACACACACACAGACCTGCCCCACACACACACACAGACTGCCCCACACACACACCACCACACACGCACCAGACTGCCACACCACACAGACTGCCACACACACAGACTGCCACACACACAGACTGCCACACACACAGACTGCCACACACACAGACTGCCACACACACAGACTGCCACACACACAGACTGCCACACACACAGCCACACACACACAGACACACACACACAGAGACAGCCCCCCCCACACACACACACACAGCCCCCCGACACAAACACACACAGAGACAACCCCCCCACACACACACAGAGACAGCCCCCCCACATACACACACACACACAGAGACAGCCCCCCCCACACACACAGACAGCCCCAAACACACACAGACAGCCCCCACCCACACACAGACAGCCCCACCCACACACAGACAGCCCCACCCACACACAGGCAGCCCCACCCACACAGACTGCCCCACACACAGACTGCCACACACACACACAGACTGCCACACACACACAGACTGCCACAGAGACAGCCACACACACACACAGACAGCCCCCCCCGTACACACAGAGACAACCCCCACACACACACACACACACACACAAAGACAGCCCCCCCCACACACACAGAGACAGCCCCCCCCCCACACACACACACAGAGACAGCCCCCCCGACACACAGAGACAGGCCCCCCCACACACACACAGACAGCCCCCACACACACACAGACTGCCCCACCCACACACACAGACTGCCCACACAAACACACAGACAGCCCCACCCAAACACACAGACAGCCACACACACACAGAGACAGCCCCCCCCCCACACACACACACACAGCCCCCCCGACACAAACACACACAGAGACAACCCCCCCACACACACACACACAGAGACAGCCCCCCACATACACACACACACAGAGACAGCCCCCCCCACACACACAGACAGCCCCAAACACACACAGACAGCCCCACCCACACAGACAGCCCCACCCACACACAGACAGCCCCACCCACACACAGACAGCCCCACCCACACAGACTGCCCCACACACACACAGACTGCCCCCCACACACACAGACTGCCACACACACACACAGACTGCCACACACACACAGACTGCCACAGAGACAGCCACACACACACAGACAGCCCCCCCGTACACACAGAGACAACCCACACACACACACACACACACAAAGACAGCCCCCCCACACACACAGAGACAGCCCCCTCCCACACACACACACACACACACAGAGACAGCCCCCCGACACACAGAGACAGGCCCCCACACACACACACAGACAGCCCCCACACACACACAGACTGCCCCACCCACACACACAGACTGCCCACACAAACACACAGACAGCCCCACCCAAACACACAGACAGCCCCACCCACACACAGACAGCCCCATCCACACAGACAGACCCCCCCCAACACACACACAGAGAGCCCCCCCCACACACAGACAGCCCCCCCACACACACACAGAGAGAGACAGCCCCCACACACACACACAGAGACAGCCCCCCCCACACACACACAGAGACAGCCCCCCCACACACACACACACAGAGACAGCTCCCCCCCACACAAATACACACACACACACAGACACAGCCCCCCACCCACACAGACTGCCCAACACACACACAGACTGCCCAACACACACAGACTGCCACACACACACACAGACTGCCACACACACACACAGACTGCCACACACACAGACGCACACAGAGACAGCCACACACACACAGACAGCCCCCCCCGTACACACAGAGACGACCCCCCCCACACACACACACAGACTGCCCCACACACACACACAGACTGCCCCACACACACACACAGACTGCCCCACACACACACACAGACTGCCCCACACACACACACAGACTGCCCCACACACACACAGACTGCCACACACACACAGACACAGCACACACACAGTCACACACACAGAGACAGCCCCCCCCGTACACACACACAGACAGCCCCCCCCCGTACACACACAAAGACAGCCCCCCACACACACAGACAGCCCCCCCCACACACACAGACAGCCCCCCCACACACACAGACAGCCCCCCACACACACAGACAGCCCCCCACACACACAGACAGCCCCCCCCATACACACACAGCCCCCCCGACACACAGAGACAACCCCCCCACACACACACAGAGACAGCCCCACCCACACACACAGACAGCCCCACCCACACACACAGACAGCCCCACCCACACACACAGACAGCCCCACCCACACACACAGACTGCCCCACCCACACACAGACAGCCCCACCCACACACACAGCCACACACACAGACAGCCACACACACACACACAGACAGCCACACAGACACACACACACAGACAGCCACACACACACACAGACAGCCACACACACACAGACAGCCACACACACACAGACAGCCACACACACACACAGACAGCCCCCCCCGTACACACAGAGACAGCCCCCCCCCCCCACACACACACACACACAGAGACAGCCCCCCCATACACACACAGATACCGCCCCCCCCCCACACACACACAGAGAGACAGCCCCCCCACACACACACAGACAGCCCCCCCACACACACACACAGCCCCACACACACACAGAGACAGCCCCACCCACACAGAGACAGACCCCCCCAACACACACAGAGACAGCCCCCCCTCTCCCCCACCACACACACACACACACACACACACAGAGACAGCCCCCCCACACACACACAGACAGCCCCCCCACACACACAGAGAGACAGCCCCTCCCACACACACACACAGAGAGACAGCCCCCGCACACACACAGACAGCCCCCCCCACACACATAGACAGCCCCCCCACACACACAGAGACAGCTCCCCCCCCCACACAGACTGCCCCACACACACACAGACTGCCCCACACACACACAGACTGCCCCCCATACACACACACAGACTGCCACACACACAGACTGCCACACACACAGACTGCCACACACACAGACTGCCACACACACAGACTGCCACACACACAGACTGCCACACACACAGACTGCCACACACACAGACTGCCACACACAGACGCACACAGAGACAGCCACACACACACACACAGACAGCCCCCCCGTAAACACAGAGACAGCCCCCCCACACACACAAAGACAGCCCACCCCACACACACAGCCCCCCCCCCACACACACACACACAGAGACAGCCCCCCCACACACAGAGAGACAGCCCCCCCCCACACACACAGCCCCCCGACACACACAGAGACAGCCCCACACACACACAGACAGCCCCCACACACACACAGACAGCCCCACACACACACACACAGACTGCCCCACACACACACACACAGACTGCCCCACACACACACAGACTGCCACACACACACACACAGACTGCCACACACACACACACACAGACTGCCACACACACAGACTGCCACACACACACACAGACAAGACAGCCCCACCCACACACAGACTGCCACACACACAGACAGCCCCCCCCACACAAACACACAGAGACAACCCCCCCCACACACACACACAGAGACAGCCCCCCCCACACACACAGACTGCCCCATACACACACACACACAGACTGCCCCACCCACACACAGACAGCCCCACCCACACACAGACAGCCCCACACAGACTGCCCCCCACCCACACAGACTGCCCCCCACCCACACAGACTGCCCCCCACCCACACAGACTGCCCCCCACACACACAGACTGCCACACACACACACAGACAGCCCCCCCCGTACACACAGAGACAACCCCCCACACACAGAAAGACAGCCCCCCCACACACAAACACAGACAGCCCCACACACACAGAGACAGCCCCCCCCACACACACAGCCCCCCCCCACACACACAGACTGCGACTGCCCACACACACACAGACAGCCCCACACACACAGAGACTGCCCCACCCACACAGACTGCCCCACACACACACACACACAGACTGCCCCACCCACACACAGACAGCCCCACCCACACAGACTGCCCCCGACACACACAGACTGCCACACACAGACGCACACAGAGACAGCCACACACACAGACAGCCCCCCTCGTACACACAGAGACAACCCCCACACACACACAAAGACAGCCCCCCCACACACACACAGACAGCCCCCCCCACACACACAGACAGCGCCACACACACACACAGACTGCCCACACACACACACACAGACTGCCCACACACACACACACACAGACTGCCCACACACACACACACACACACAGACAGCCCCACCCACACAGAGACAGACCCCCCCAACACACACACAGAGAGCCCCCCCACACACAGACAGCCCCCCCACACACACACACACACACAGAGACAGCCCCCACACACACACACAGACAGCCCTCCCCCCCACACAGAGACAGCTCCCCCCCACAAACACACACACACAGAGAGACAGCCCCCACCCAGACAGCCCCCCCACCCACACAGACTGCCCAACACACACAGACTGCCCCCCACACACACACAGACTGCCCCACACACACACACCGACTGCCCCACACACACAGACTGCCCCACACACACACACAGACTGCCCCACACACACACACAGACTGCCCCACACACACACACAGACTGCCCCACACACACACACACACGCACAGACTGCCACACACACAGACTGCCACACACACAGACTGCCACACACACAGCCACACACACACAGAGACAGCCCCCACACACACACACACACACAGCCCCCCCGACACAAACACACACAGAGACAACCCCCCCCCACACACACACACAGAGACAGCCCCCCACATACACACACACACAGAGACAGCCCCCCCACACACACAGACAGCCCCAAACACACACAGACAGCCCCACCCACACACAGACAGCCCCACCCACACACAGACAGCCCCACCCACACACAGACAGCCCCCCACACACACAGACAGCCCCCCCACACACACAGACAGCACCCCCACACACAGACAGCCCCCCCACACACACAGCAAGCCCCCCCATACACACACAGCCCCCCCGACACACAGAGACAACCCCCCCACACACACACAGAGACAGCCCCACCCACACACACAGACAGCCCCACCCACACACACAGACAGCCCCACCCACACACACAGACTGCCCCACCCACACACAGACAGCCCCACCCACACACACAGACAGCCACACACACAGACAGCCACACACACACACAGACAGCCACACACACACAGACAGCCACACACACACACACAGACAGCCACACACACACAGACAGCCACACACACACACAGACAGCCCCCCCCCCGTACACACAGAGACAGCCCCCCCCCCACACACACACACACACAGAGACAGCCCCCCCATACACACACAGATACCGCCCCCCCACACACACACACACAGAGACAGCCCCCCCCACACACACAGACAGCCCCCCCACACACAGACTGCCCCCACACACACACAGACTGCCCACACACACACACACACACAGCCCCACACACACAGAGACAGCCCCACCCACACAGAGACAGACCCCCCCAACACACACAGAGACAGCCCCCCCTCTCCCCCACCACACACACACACACACAGAGACAGCCCCCCCACACACACACAGACAGCCCCCCCACACACACAGAGAGACAGCCCCCCCCACACACACACAGAGAGAGACAGCCCCCCGCACACACACAGACAGCCCCCCCCCACACATAGACAGCCCCCCCCCACACACATAGACAGCCCCCCCCCACACACAGAGACAGCCCCCCCCCACACACAGAGACAGCTCCCCCCCCCACACAGACTGCCCCACACACACACAGACTGCCCCACACACACACAGACTGCCCCCCCCACACACACACAGACTGCCACACACACACACACACAGACTGCCACACACACAGACTGCCACACACACAGACTGCCACACACACAGACTGCCACACACACAGACTGCCACACACAGACGCACACAGAGACAGCCACACACACACACACAGACAGCCCCCCCGTAAACACAGAGACAGCCCCCCCACACACACAAAGACAGCCCACCCCACACACACAGCCCCCCCCCACACACACACACACAGAGACAGCCCCCCCACACACAGAGACAGCCCCCCCCACACACACAGCCCCCCGACACACACAGAGACAGCCCCACACACACACAGACAGCCCCCACACACACACAGACTGCTCACACACACACACACAGACAGCCCCACACACACACACACAGACTGCCCCACACACACACAGACTGCCACACACACACACAGACTGCCACACACACACACACAGACTGCCACACACACAGACTGCCACACACACACACAGACAGCCCCACCCACACACAGACTGCCACACACACAGACAGCCCCCCCCACACAAACACACAGAGACAACCCCCCCCACACACACACAGAGACAGCCCCCCCCACACACACAGACTGCCCCATACACACACACACACACAGACTGCCCCACCCACACACAGACAGCCCCACCCACACACAGACAGCCCCACACAGACTGCCCCCCACCCACACAGACTGCCCCCCACCCACACAGACTGCCCCCCACCCACACAGACTGCCCCCCACCCACACAGACTGCCCCCCACCCACACAGACTGCCCCCCACACACACAGACTGCCACACACACACACAGACAGCCCCCCCCGTACACACAGAGACAACCCCCACACACAGAAAGACAGCCCCCCCACACACAAACACAGACAGCCCCACACACACAGAGACAGCCCCCCCACACACACAGCCCCCCCCACACACACAGACTGCCCACACGCACACAGACAG
Organism: Anomaloglossus baeobatrachus; assembly: GCF_048569485.1. Lineage (NCBI taxonomy): Eukaryota > Metazoa > Chordata > Amphibia > Anura > Aromobatidae > Anomaloglossus > Anomaloglossus baeobatrachus. Next base: position 75,030,533 of record NC_134362.1, on the reverse strand, counting down.
CCCCACACACACAGAGACTGCCCCACCCACACAGACTGCCCCACACACACACACACACACACAGACTGCCCCACCCACACACAGACAGCCCCACCCACACAGACTGCCCCCGACACACACAGACTGCCACACACAGACGCACACAGAGACAGCCACACACACAGACAGCCCCCCTCGTACACACAGAGACAACCCCCACACACACACAAAGACAGCCCCCCCACACACACACAGACAGCCCCCCCACACACACAGACAGCCCCACACACACACAGACTGCCCACACACACACACACAGACTGCCCACACACACACACACACAGACTGCCCACACACACACACACACACAGACAGCCCCACCCACACAGAGACAGACCCCCCCAACACACACACAGAGAGCCCCCCCACACACAGACAGCCCCCCCACACACACACACACACAGAGACAGCCCCCACACACACACACAGAGACAGCCCCCACACACACACACAGACAGCCCTCCCCCCCACACAGAGACAGCTCCCCCCCACAAACACACACACACAGAAAGACAGCCCCCACCCAGACAGCCCCCCCACCCACACAGACTGCCCAACACACACAGACTGCCCCACACACACACACAGACTGCCCCACACACACACACAGACTGCCCCACACACACAGACTGCCCCACACACACAGACTGCCCCACACACACAGACTGCCCCACACACACACACACACAGACTGCCCCACACACACACACACACGCACAGACTGCCACACGCACAGACTGCCACACACACAGACTGCCACACACACAGACTGCCACACACACAGACTGCCACACACACAGACTGCCACACACACAGACTGCCACACACACAGACTGCCACACACACAGCCACACACACACAGAGACAGCCCCCCCCACACACACACACACAGCCCCCCCGACACAAACACACACAGAGACAACCCCCCCCACACACACACACAGAGACAGCCCCCCACATACACACACACACAGACACAGCCCCCCCCACACACACAGACAGCCCCAAACACACACAGACAGCCCCACCCACACACAGACAGCCCCACCCACACACAGACAGCCCCACCCACACACAGACAGCCCCACCCACACAGACTGCCCCACACACACACAGACTGCCCCCCACACACACAGACTGCCACACACACACACAGACTGCCGCACACACACAGACTGCCACAGAGACAGCCACACACACACAGACAGCCCCCCCCCGTACACACAGAGACAACCCCCACACACACACACACACACAAAGACAGCCCCCCCACACACACACACAGACAGCCCCCCCCACACACACACACAGAGACAGCCCCCCCGACACACAGAGACAGGCCCCCACACACACACACAGACAGCCCCCACACACACACAGACTGCCCCACCCACACACACAGACTGCCCACACAAACACACAGACAGCCCCACCCAAACACACAGACAGCCACACACACACAGAGACAGCCCCCCCCACACACACACACAGCCCCCCCGACACAAACACACACAGAGACAACCCCCCCCACACACACACACAGAGACAGCCCCCCACATACACACACACAGAGACAGCCCCCCACATACACACACACACACAGAGACAGCCCCCCCCACACACACAGACAGCCCCAAACACACACAGACAGCCCCACCCACACAGACAGCCCCACCCACACACAGACAGCCCCACCCACACAGACTGCCCCACACACACACAGACTGCCCCACACACACACAGACTGCCACACACACACACACAGACTGCCGCACACACACAGACTGCCACAGAGACAGCCACACACACACAGACAGCCCCCCCCCGTACACACAGAGACAACCCCCACACACACACACAAAGACAGCCCCCCCCCCACACACACACACAGAGACAGCCCCCCGACACACAGAGACAGGCCCCCACACACACACACAGACAGCCCCCACACACACACAGACTGCCCCACCCACACACACAGACTGCCCACTCAAACACAAACACACAGACAGCCCCACCCACACACAGACAGCCCCACCCACACACAGACAGCCCCACCCACACAGACAGACCCCCCCCAACACACACACAGAGAGCCCCCCCACACACAGACAGCCCCCACACACACACAGAGAGAGACAGCCCCCACACACACACACACAGAGACAGCCCCCCCCACACACACACAGAGACAGCCCCCCACACACACACACAGAGACAGCTCCCCCCCACACAAATACACACACACACACAGACACAGCCCCCCACCCACACAGACTGCCCAACACACACACAGACTGCCCAACACACACAGACTGCCACACACACACACAGACTGCCACACACACAGACGCACACAGAGACAGCCACACACACACAGACAGCCCCCCCCGTACACACAGAGACGACCCCCCCCCCACACACACACACACACAGACTGCCCCACACACACACACAGACTGCCCCACACACACACACAGACTGCCCCACACACACAGACTGCCCCACACACACACACAGACTGCCCCACACACACACACAGAGACAACCCCCCCCCACACACACACAGACTGCCCCACACACAGACTGCCCCACACACACACACACTGCCCCACACACACACAGACTGCCCCACACACACACAGACTGCCCCCCACACACACAGAGACAGCCCCCCACACACACAGAGACAGCCCCCCACACACACAGAGACAGCCCCCCACACAGAGACAGCCCCACCCACACACACACACAGCCCCACCCACACATACAGCCCCACCCACACACACAGCCCCACCCACACACACAGCCCCACCCACACACACAGCCCCACCCACACACACAGCCCCACCCACACACACAGCCCCACCCACACACACAGCCCCACCCACACACACAGCCCCACCCACACACACAGCCCCACCCACACACACAGCCCCACCCACACACACAGCCCCACCCACACAGCCCCACCCACACACACAGCCCCACCCACACACACAGCCCCACCCACACACACAGCCCCACCCACACACAGCCCCACCCACACACACAGCCCCACCCATACAGAGACAGCCCCCCACCACACACACAGCTCCCCCCCCACACACACAGCTCCCCCCCACACACACACACACAGCTCCCCCCCACACACACACAGACAGCTCCCCCCCACACACAGACAGCTCCCCCCCACACACAGAGACAGCCCCCCCACACACAGAGACAGCCACACGCACACACAGAGACAGCCACACGCACACACAGAGACAGCCACACGCACACACAGAGACAGCCACACGCACACACAGAGACAGCCACACGCACACACAGAGACAGCCACACGCACACACAGAGACAGCCACACAGAGACAGCCACACGCACACAGAGACAGCCACACGCACACACAGAGACAGCCACACGCACACACAGACAGCCACACGCACACACAGACAGCCACACGCACACACAGACAGCCACACGCACACACAGACAGCCACACGCACACACAGACAGCCACACGCACACACAGACAGCCACACGCGCACACAGACAGCCACACGCACACAGACAGCCACACGCACACAGACAGCCACACGCACACAGACAGCCACACGCACACAGACAGCCACACGCACACATAGAGACAGCCACACACACACACACACACACACACAGACAGCCACACACACACACAGAGACAGCCCCACACACACAGACAGCCACACACACACGCACACAGCCACACGCACACGCAGACAGCCACACGCACACACAGACAGCCACACGCACACACAGACAGCCACACGCACACACAGACAGCCACACGCACACAGACAGCCACACGCACACAGACAGCCACACGCACACAGACAGCCACACGCACACAGACAGCCACACGCACACAGACAGCCACACGCACACAGACAGCCACACGCACACAGACAGCCACACACACACATAGAGACAGCCACACACACACACACACACACAGACAGCCACACACACACACAGAGACAGCCCCACACACACAGACAGCCACACACACACAGAGACAGCCACACACACACACAGACAGCCCCACACACACACAGACAGCCCCACACACACAGACAGCCCCACACACACAGACAGCCACACACACACAGACAGCCACACACACACAGACAGCCACACACACACAGACAGCCACACACACAGACAGCCACACACACAGACAGCCACCCCACACATAAAGACAGCCCCCCCACACATAAAGACAGCCCCCCCCAACAGCCCCCCCACACACACAGACAGCCCCCCCCAAAGACAGCCCCCACACACACAGACAGTAAAAGAGACAGCCCCCCCACACACAGACAGCCACACGCACACAGCCACACACACACACACACACACAGACAGCCACACACACACACAGACAGCCACACACACACACACACACAGAGACAGCCACACACACACACAGACAGCCACACACACACACAGACAGCCACACACACACACAGACAGCCACACACACACACAGACAGCCACACACACACACACACACACACACACAGAGACAGCCACACACACACAGAGACAGCCACACACACACACAGACAGCCACACACACACACAGACAGCCACACACACACACAGAGACAGCCACACACACACACAGACAGCCACACACACACAGAGACAGCCACACAGAGACAGCCACACACACAGAGACAGCCACACAGAGACAGCCACACACAGAGACAGCCACACACAGAGACAGCCCCCCCCACACACACAGAGACAGCCCCCCCACACACACAGACAGCCCCCCCCCACACACAGACAGCCCCACCCACACACAGACAGCCACACACACAGAGAAAGCCCCACCCACACACACAGCCCCACCCACACACACAGCCCCACCCACACACAGCCCCCACACACACAGACAGCCAAAGAGACAGCCCCCCCACACACAGACAGCCACACACACACACACAGACAGCCACACGCACACAGCCACACACACACACACACACACAGAGACAGCCACACACACACACAGAGACAGCCACACACACACACAGAGACAGCCACACACACACACAGAGACAGCCACACACACAGAGACAGCCACACAGAGACAGCCACACACAGAGACAGCCACACACACAGAGACAGGCCCCCCACACACACAGAGACAGCCCCCCCCACACACACAGAGACAGCCCCACCCACACACACAGCCCCACCCACACACACAGCCCCACCCACACACAGCCCCACCCACACACAGCCCCACCCACACACACAGCCCCACCCACACACACAGCCCCACCCACACACAGCCCCTCCCAAACACAGCCCCTCCCAAACACAGCCCCACCCACACACAGCCCCACCCACACACACAGCCCCACCCACACACACAGCCCCACCCACACACACAGCCCCACCCACACACACAGCCCCACCCACACAGAGACATCCCCACACACACACACAGCTCCCCCCCCACACACACACAGCTCCCCCCCACACACACACAGACAGCTCCCCCCCACACACAGACATCCCCCCCCACACACACAGACATCCCCAAAACACACACACAGAGACAGCCCCCCCCACACACAGAGACAACCCCCCCACACACAGAGACAGCCCCCCGCACACACAGAGACAGCCACACGCACACACAGAGACAGCCACACGCACACACAGAGACAGCCACACGCACACACAGAGACAGCCCCAAACACACACAGACAGCCCCACCCACACACAGACAGCCCCACCCACACACAGACAGCCCCACCCACACACAGACAGCCCCCCACACACACAGACAGCCCCCCCACACACACAGACAGCCCCCCCACACACACAGACAGCCCCCCCATACACACACAGCCCCCCCGACACACAGAGACAACCCCCCCACACACACACAGAGACAGCCCCACCCACACACACAGACAGCCCCACCCACACACACAGACTGCCCCACCCACACACAGACAGCCCCACCCACACACACAGACAGCCACACACACAGACAGCCACACACACACACACACAGACAGCCACACAGACACACACACAGACAGCCACACACACACACAGACAGACACACACACACAGACAGCCACACACACACACAGACAGAGACAGCCCCCCCATACACACACAGATACCGCCCCCCCCCACACACACACACACAGAGACAGCCCCCCCCACACACACAGACAGCCCCCCCCACACACAGACTGCCCCCACACACACACAGACTGCCCACACACACACACACACAGCCCCACACACACAGAGACAGCCCCACCCACACAGAGACAGACCCCCCCAACACACACAGAGACAGCCCCCCCTCTCCCCCACCACACACACACAGAGACAGCCCCCCCACACACACACAGACAGCCCCCCCACACACACAGAGAGACAGCCCCCCCCACACACACACAGAGAGAGACAGTCCCCCGCACACACACAGACAGCCCCCCCCCCACACACATAGACAGCCCCCCCCCACACACAGAGACAGCCCCCCCCCACACACAGAGACAGCTCCCCCCCCCCACACAGACTGCCCCACACACACACAGACTGCCCCACACACACACAGACTGCCCCCCCCACACACACACAGACTGCCACACACACAGACTGCCACACACACAGACTGCCACACACACAGACTGCCACACACAGACGCACACAGAGACAGCCACACACACACACACAGACAGCCCCCCCGTAAACACAGAGACAGCCCCCCCACACACACAAAGACAGCCCACCCCACACACACAGCCCCCCCCCACACACACACACACAGAGACAGCCCCCCCACACACAGAGACAGCCCCCCCCCACACACACAGCCCCCCGACACACACAGAGACAGCCCCACACACACACAGACAGCCCCCACACACACACAGACTGCTCACACACACACACAGACAGCCCCACACACACACACACAGACTGCCCCACACACACACAGACTGCCACACACACACACAGACTGCCACACACACACACACACACAGACTGCCACACACACAGACTGCCACACACACACACAGACAGCCCCACCCACACACAGACTGCCACACACACAGACAGCCCCCCCCACACAAACACACAGAGACAACCCCCCCCCACACACACAGAGACAGCCCCCCCCACACACACAGACTGCCCCATACACACACACACACACAGACTGCCCCACCCACACACAGACAGCCCCACCCACACACAGACAGCCCCACACAGACTGCCCCCCAACCCACACAGACTGCCCCCCACCCACACAGACTGCCCCCCACCCACACAGACTGCCCCCCACCCACACAGACTGCCCCCCACCCACACAGACTGCCCCCCACACACACAGACTGCCACACACACACACAGACAGCCCCCCCCGTACACACAGAGACAACCCCCACACACAGAAAGACAGCCCCCCCACACACAAACACAGACAGCCCCACACACACAGAGACAGCCCCCCCACACACACAGCCCCCCCCCACACAGACAGCCCCACACACACAGAGACTGCCCCACCCACACAGACTGCCCCACACACACACACACACACAGACTGCCCCACCCACACACAGACAGCCCCACCCACACAGACTGCCCCCGACACACACAGACTGCCACACACAGACGCACACAGAGACAGCCACACACACAGACAGCCCCCCTCGTACACACAGAGACAACCCCCACACACACACAAAGACAGCCCCCCCACACACACACAGACAGCCCCCCCACACACACAGACAGCCCCACACACACACAGACTGCCCACACACACACACACAGACTGCCCACACACACACACACACACAGACAGCCCCACCCACACAGAGACAGACCCCCCCAACACACACACAGAGAGCCCCCCCACACACAGACAGCCCCCCCACACACACACACACACACAGAGACAGCCCCCACACACACACACAGACAGCCCTCCCCCCCACACAGAGACAGCTCCCCCCCACAAACACACACACACAGAGAGACAGCCCCCACCCAGACAGCCCCCCCACCCACACAGACTGCCCAACACACACAGACTGCCCCACACACACACACAGACTGCCCCACACACACACACAGACTGCCCCACACACACAGACTGCCCCACACACACAGACTGCCCCACACACACACACACAGACTGCCCCACACACACACACACACACGCACAGACTGCCACACGCACAGACTGCCACACACAGACTGCCACACACACAGACTGCCACACACACAGACTGCCACACACACAGACTGCCACACACACAGCCACACACACACAGAGACAGCCCCCCCCCACACACACACACACAGCCCCCCCGACACAAACACACACAGAGACAACCCCCCCCACACACACACACAGAGACAGCCCCCCACATACACACACACACAGAGACAGCCCCCCCCACACACACAGACAGCCCCAAACACACACAGACAGCCCCACCCACACACAGACAGCCCCACCCACACACAGACAGCCCCACCCACACACAGACAGCCCCACCCACACAGACTGCCCCACACACACACAGACTGCCCCCCACACACACAGACTGCCACACACACACACAGACTGCCGCACACACACAGACTGCCACAGAGACAGCCACACACACACAGACAGCCCCCCCCCGTACACACAGAGACAACCCCCCCACACACACACACAAAGACAGCCCCCCCACACACACACAGAGACAGCCCCCCCCACACACACACACAGAGACAGCCCCCCCGACACACAGAGACAGGCCCCCACACACACACACAGACAGCCCCCACACACACACAGACTGCCCCACCCCACACACACAGACTGCCCACACAAACACACAGACAGCCCCACCCAAACACACAGACAGCCACACACACACAGAGACAGCCCCCCCCACACACACACACACACAGCCCCCCCGACACAAACACACAGAGATAACCCCCCCCACACACACACACACAGAGACAGCCCCCCACATACACACACACAGAGACAGCCCCCCACATACACACACACACACAGAGACAGCCCCCCCCACACACACAGACAGCCCCAAACACACACAGACAGCCCCACCCACACAGACAGCCCCACCCACACACAGACAGCCCCACCCACACAGACTGCCCCACACACACACAGACTGCCCCACACACACACAGACTGCCACACACACACACACAGACTGCCGCACACACACAGACTGCCACAGAGACAGCCACACACACACAGACAGCCCCCCCCGTGCACACAGAGACAACCCCCACACACACACACACACACAAAGACAGCCCCCCCCCCACACACACACACAGAGACAGCCCCCCGACACACAGAGACAGGCCCCCACACACACACACAGACAGCCCCCACACACACACAGACTGCCCCACCCACACACACAGACTGCCCACTCAAACACAAACACACAGACAGCCCCACCCACACACAGACAGCCCCACCCACACACAGACAGCCCCACCCACACAGACAGACCCCCCCCAACACACACACAGAGAGCCCCCCCACACACAGACAGCCCCCACACACACACAGAGAGAGACAGCCCCCACACACACACACACAGAGACAGCCCCCCACACACACACACAGAGACAGCCCCCCACACACACACACAGAGACAGCTCCCCCCCCACACAAATACACACACAGACACAGCCCCCCACCCACACAGACTGCCCAACACACACACAGACTGCCCAACACACACAGACTGCCACACACACACACAGACTGCCACACACACAGACGCACACAGAGACAGCCACACACACACAGACAGCCCCCCCCGTACACACAGAGACGACCCCCCCACACACACACACAGACTGCCCCACACACACACACAGACTGCTCCACACACACACACAGACTGCCCCACACACACAGACTGCCCCACACACACACACAGACTGCCCCACACACACACACAGAGACAACCCCCCCCCCACACACACACAGACTGCCCCACACACAGACTGCCCCACACACACACACACTGCCCCACACACACACAGACTGCCCCACACACACACAGACTGCCCCACACACACACAGAGACAGCCCCCCACACACACAGAGACAGCCCCCCACACACACAGAGACAGCCCCCCACACAGAGACAGCCCCACCCACACACACACGCAGCCCCACCCACACACACACACGCAGCCCCACCCACACACACAGCCCCACCCACACACACAGCCCCACCCACACACACAGCCCCACCCACACACACAGCCCCACCCACACACACAGCCCCACCCACACACACAGCCCCACCCACACACACAGCCCCACCCACACACACAGCCCCACCCACACAGCCCCACCCACACACACAGCCCCACCCACACACACAGCCCCACCCACACACACAGCCCCACCCACACACAGCCCCACCCACACAGCCCCACCCACACAGAGACAGCCCCCCACCACACACACAGCTCCCCCCCCCACACACACAGCTCCCCCCCACACACACACACACAGCTCCCCCCCACACACACACAGACAGCTCCCCCCCACACACAGACAGCTCCCCCCCACACACAGAGACAGCCCCCCCACACACAGAGACAGCCACACGCACACACAGAGACAGCCACACGCACACACAGAGACAGCCACACGCACACACAGAGACAGCCACACGCACACACAGAGACAGCCACACGCACACACAGAGACAGCCACACGCACACACAGAGACAGCCACACAGAGACAGCCACACGCACACACAGAGACAGCCACACGCACACACAGAGACAGCCACACGCACACACAGACAGCCACACGCACACACAGACAGCCACACGCACACACAGACAGCCACACGCACACACAGACAGCCACACGCACACACAGACAGCCACACGCACACACAGACAGCCACACGCACACACAGACAGCCACACGCACACAGACAGCCACACGCACACAGACAGCCACACGCACACAGACAGCCACACGCACACAGACAGCCACACGCACACATAGAGACAGCCACACACACACACACACACACACACACAGACAGCCACACACACACACAGAGACAGCCCCACACACACAGACAGCCACACACACACGCACACAGCCACACGCACACGCAGACAGCCACACGCACACACAGACAGCCACACGCACACACAGACAGCCACACGCACACACAGACAGCCACACGCACACACAGACAGCCACACGCACACACAGACAGCCACACGCACACAGACAGCCACACGCACACAGACAGCCACACGCACACAGACAGCCACACGCACACAGACAGCCACACGCACACAGACAGCCACACACACACATAGAGACAGCCACACACACACACACAGACAGCCACACACACACACAGAGACAGCCCCACACACACAGACAGCCACACACACACAGAGACAGCCACACACACACACAGACAGCCCCACACACACACAGACAGCCCCACACACACAGACAGCCCCACACACACAGACAGCCACACACACACAGACAGCCACACACACACAGACAGCCACACACACAGACAGCCACACACACACATAAAGACAGCCACCCCACACATAAAGACAGCCCCCCCCAACAGCCCCCCCACACACACAGACAGCCCCCCCCAAAGACAGCCCCCACACACACAGACAGTAAAAGAGACAGCCCCCCCACACACAGACAGCCACACGCACACAGCCACACACACACACACACACAGACAGCCACACACACACACACACAGACAGCCACACACATACACACAGAGACAGCCACACACACACACAGACAGCCACACACACACACAGACAGCCACACACACACACAGACAGCCACACACACACACACACACACACAGAGACAGCCACACACACACAGAGACAGCCACACACACACAGACAGCCACACACACACACAGAGACAGCCACACACACACACAGACAGCCACACACACACACAGAGACAGCCACACACACACACAGACAGCCACACACACACACAGACAGCCACACACACACAGAGACAGCCACACAGAGACAGCCACACACACAGAGACAGCCACACAGAGACAGCCACACACAGAGACAGCCACACACAGAGACAGCCACACACAGAGACAGCCCCCCCCACACACACAGAGACAGCCCCCCCACACACACAGACAGCCCCCCCCCACACACAGACAGCCCCACCCACACACAGACAGCCACACACACAGAGAAAGCCCCACCCACACACACAGCCCCACCCACACACACAGCCCCACCCACACACAGCCCCCACACACACAGACAGCCAAAGAGACAGCCCCCCCACACACAGACAGCCACACACACACACACAGACAGCCACACGCACACAGCCACACACACACACACACACACAGAGACAGCCACACACACACACACAGAGACAGCCACACACACACACAGAGACAGCCACACACACACACAGAGACAGCCACACACACACACAGAGACAGCCACACACACAGAGACAGCCACACAGAGACAGCCACACACAGAGACAGCCACACACACAGAGACAGGCCCCCCACACACACAGAGACAGCCCCCCCCACACACACAGAGACAGCCCCCCCCACACACACAGCCCCACCCACACACACAGCCCCACCCACACACAGCCCCACCCACACACACAGCCCCACCCACACACACAGCCCCACCCACACACAGCCCCTCCCAAACACAGCCCCTCCCAAACACAGCCCCTCCCAAACACAGCCCCTCCCAAACACAGCCCCACCCACACACAGCCCCACCCACACACAGCCCCACCCACACACACAGCCCCACCCACACACACAGCCCCACCCACACACACAGCCCCACCCACACACAGCCCCACCCACACAGAGACATCCCCACACACACACACAGCTCCCCCCCCACACACACACAGCTCCCCCCCACACACACACAGACAGCTCCCCCCCACACACAGACATCCCCCCCCACACACACAGACATCCCCAAAACACACACACAGAGACAGCCCCCCCCACACACAGAGACAACCCCCCCACACACAGAGACAGCCCCCCGCACACACAGACAGCCACACGCACACACAGAGACAGCCACACGCACACACAGAGACAGCCACACGCACACACAGAGACAGCCACACGCACACACAGAGACAGCCACACGCACACACAGAGACAGCCACACGCACACAGACAGCCACACGCACACACAGAGACAGCCACACGCACACACAGAGACAGCCACACGCACACGCAGAGACAGCCACACGCACACGCAGAGACAGCCACACGCACACGCAGAGACAGCCACACGCACACGCAGAGACAGCCACACGCACACGCAGACAGCCGCACGCACACGCAGACAGCCACACGCACACGCAGACAGCCACACGCACACGCAGACAGCCACACGCACACGCAGACAGCCACACGCACACGCAGACAGCCACACGCACACGCAGACAGCCACACGCACACACAGACAGCCACACGCACACACAGACAGCCACACGCACACACAGACAGCCACACGCACACACAGACAGCCACACGCACACACAGACAGCCACACGCACACACAGACAGCCACACGCACACACAGACAGCCACACGCACACACAGACAGCCACACGCACACACAGACAGCCACACGCACACACAGACAGCCACACGCACACACAGACAGCCACACGCACACACAGACAGCCACACGCACACACAGACAGCCACACGCACACACAGACAGCCACACGCACACACAGACAGCCACACGCACACACAGAGACAGCCACACACACACACACAGACAGCCACACACACACACAGACAGCCACACGCACACACAGACAGCCACACGCACACACAGACAGCCACACGCACACACAGACAGCCACACGCACACAGACAGCCACACACACACACAGAGACAGCCCCACACACACACAGAGACAGCCCCACACACACAGACAGCCACACACACACGCACACAGCCACACGCAGACAGCCACACGCACACGCAGACAGCCACACGCACACACAGACAGCCACACGCACACACAGACAGCCACACGCACACACAGACAGCCACACGCACACACAGACAGCCACACGCACACAGACAGCCACACGCACACAGACAGCCACACGCACACAGACAGCCACACGCACACAGACAGCCACACACACACATAGAGACAGCCACACACACACACACACACACACACACACACACACACACACACACACACACAGCCACACACACACAGAGACAGCCCCACACACACAGACAGCCACACACACACAGACAGCCACACACACACACACACACACAGACAGCCACACACACACAGAGACAGCCCCACACACACAGACAGCCACACGCACACAGACAGCCACACGCACACAGACAGCCACACGCACACAGACAGCCACACACACACATAGAGACAGCCACACACACACACACACACACACACAGAGACAGCCACACACACACACACACAGACAGCCACACACACACACAGAGACAGCCCCACACACACAGAGACAGCCACACACACACACAGACAGCCACACACACACACAGACAGCCACACACACAGACAGCCCCACACACACAGACAGCCACACACACACAGACAGCCACACACACACACAGACAGCCACACACACACAGACAGCCACACACACAGACAGCCACACACACAGCCACACACACAGACAGCCACACACACAGACAGCCACCCCACACAGACAGCCACCCCACACATAAAGACAGCCCCCCCCAAAGACAGCCCCCACACACACAGACAGCCAAAGAGACAGCCCCCCCACACACAGACAGCCACACACACACACAGACAGCCACACGCACACAGCCACACACACACACACACACACAGAGACAGCCACACACACACACAGAGACAGCCACACACACACACAGAGACAGCCACACACACACACAGAGACAGCCACACACACACACACACACACACAGACAGCCACACACACACAGAGACAGCCACACACACACAGAGACAGCTACACACACAGAGACAGCCACACACACAGAGACAGCCATACAGAGACAGCCACACAGAGACAGCCACACAGAGACAGCCACACACACAGAGACAGCCCCCCCCACACACACAGAGACAGCCCCCCCACACACACAGAGACAGCCCCCCCCACACACAGAGACAGCCCCCCCCACACACAGAGACAGCCCCCCCCACACACAGACAGCCCCCCCCACACACAGACAGCCCCACCCACACACAGACAGCCACACACACACAGCCACACACACAGAGAAAGCCACACACACAGAGACAGCCACACACACAGAGACAGCCACACACAGACAGCCACACACAGACAGCCACACACAGACAGCCACACACAGACAGCCACACACAGAGACAGCCACACACAGAGACAGCCACACACAGAGACAGCCACACACAGAGACAGCCACACACAGAGACAGCCACACACAGAGACAGCCACACACACAGAGACAGCCACACACACAGAGACAGCCACACACACAGAGACAGCCACACACACAGAGACAGCCCCTCCCCCCACACACACACAGACCCCACACCCACACACAGAGACAGCCCTCCCCCACACACACACACACAGAGACAGCCCCCCCCACTTACACACACACAGCCCCACCCCACCCACACACACAGCCCCCCCACCCACACAGCCCCAGCCACAGACAGCCCCCACACACACACACACAGACAGCCCCTCCCCCACACACACAGACAGCCCCCCCCCACACACACAGAGACATCCCCCCCCACACACACACACAGACAGCCCCCCACACACACACAGAGAGCCCTACCACACACACACACACAGAGAGCCCCCCACACACACACAGAGACAGCCCCCCACACACACACAGAGACAGCCCTCCCACACACACAGCCCCCCCCAAACACACACACAGCCCCCCACCCCCACACACAGCCCCCCACCCCCACACACACACAAAACCCCCCACCCACACAGACAGCCCCCCCCCACACACAGAGACAGCCCCTCCCCCACACACACAGCCCCCACACACACACACAGCCCCCACACACACACACAGCCCCCCACACACACACACAGCCCCCCACACACACACACACACAGCCCCGCCCACACACACACACACAGCCCCCCACACACACACACAGCCCCCCCCACACACACACAGCCCCCCCCACACACACACAGCCCCCCCCACACACACAGCCCCCCCCACACACACAGCCCCCCACACACACAGCCCCCCCACACACACACAGCCCCCCCCACACACACACAGCCCCCCACACACACACACAGCCCCCCACACACACACACACACAGCCCCCCACACACACACACACACAGCCCCCCACACACACACACACACAGCCCCCCACACACACACACACACAGCCCCCCACACACACACACACACACAGCCCCCCCCCACACACACACACAGCCCCCCCCACACACAGAGACAGCCCCCCCCACACACACACCCACGCACACACACACACAGCCCCCCACGCACACACACACACAGCCGCCCACGCGCACACACAGCCCCCCACGCGCACACACAGCCCCCCACGCGCACACACAGCCCCCCACGCGCACACACAGCCCCCCACGCGCACACACAGCCCCCCACGCGCACACACAGCCCCCCACGCGCGCACACACAGCCCCCCACGCGCACACACAGCCCCCCACGCGCACACACAGCCCCCCACACGCACACACAGCCCCCCCCCACACACACAGCCCCCCCCACACACACACAGACAGCCCCCCCACACACACACACACAGCCCCCCACACACAGACAGCCCCCCCCACACACACACAGCCCCCCACACACACACAGCCCCCCCACACACACACAGCCCCCCACACACACACAGCCCCCACACACACACAGACAGCCCCCCACAAACACACACACAGACAGCCCCCCCCCACACACACAGCCAGCCCCCCCACACACACACAGCCAGCCCCCCCACACACACACACAACCAGCCCCCCCACACAAAGCCCCCCCACACACACACAGCCCCCCCACACTTACACAGATAGCCCCCCCCACACTTACACAGACAGCCCCCCCACACTTAGACAGCCCCCCCCCACACACACAGCCCCCCCACACACACAGACAGCCCCCACACACACACAGACAGCCCCCCCACACTTGCAGACAGCCCCCCCCCACACTTGCAGACAGCCCCCCCCCACACTTGCACAGACAGCCGCCCCCCCCACACTTGCACAGACAGCCCCCCCCCACACTTGCACAGACAGCCCCCCCCCACACTTGCACAGACAGCCCCCCCCCACACTTGCACAGACAGCCCCCCCACACTTGCACAGACAGCCCCCCCCCCACACTTGCACAGACAGCCCCCCCCACACTTGCACAGACAGCCCCCCCCACACTTGCACAGACAGCCCCCCCCACACTTGCACAGACAGCCCCCCCACACTTGCACAGACAGCCCCCCCCCCACACTTGCACAGACAGCCCCCCCCCCACACACACAGACAGCCCCCCCACACACACACACAGCCCCCCCACACACACACAGACAGCCCCCCCCCACACACACAGCCCCCCCAACACACACACACAGCCCCCCCACACACACACAGCCCCCCCACACACACACAGCCCCCCCCCACACACACAGCCCCCCCCACACACACAGCCCCCCCCACACACACAGCCCCCCCCACACACACAGCCCCCCCCACACACACAGCCCCCCCCCCCCACACACACACACACACACACACACAGCCCCCCACACACACAGCCACACACACACACAGCCACACACACACACAGCCACACACACACAGCCCCCCCCACACACACAGACAGCCCCCACACACACACACAAAGCCAGCCCCCACACACTTACACAAACAGCCCCCCCCACACTTACACAGACAGCCCCCCCCCACACTTGCAGACAGCCCCCCCACACACACAGCCCCCCCCACACAGACAGACAGCCCCCACACACACACACAAAGCCAGCCCCCCCACACTTACACAGACAGCCCCCCCCCACACTTGCAGACAGCCCCCCCCACACTTGCAGACAGCCCCCCCCCCACACTTGCACAGACAGCCGCCCCCCCACACTTGCACAGACAGCCCCCCCCCCAAACTTGCACAGACAGCCCCCCCCACACACTTGCACAGACAGCCCCCCCCACACTTGCACAGACAGCCCCCCCCCACACTTGCACAGACAGCCCCCCCCACACACACTTGCACAGACAGTCCCCCCCACACACTTGCACAGACAGCCCCCCACACACTTGCACAGACAGCTCCCCCCCACACTTGCACAGACAGCCCCCCCCCACACTTGCACAGACAGCCCCCCCCACACTTGCACAGACAGCCCCCCCCACACACACAGCCCCCCCACACACACAGACAGCCCCCACACACACACAAAGCCAGCCCCCCCACACTTGCAGACAGCCCCCCCACACTTGCAGACAGCCCCCCCCCCACACACACACAGCCCCACACAGACACAGACAGCCCCCCCCACACACAGACAGCCCCCCCCCCACACACACACACACAGCCCCCCAACACACAGACACACACAGCCCCCCCCACACACACACAGCCCCCCCCACACACACACACAGCCCCCCCCCCACACACAGCCCCCCCCCCACAGCCCACAGCCCCCCCCCCCACACAGCCCCCCCCCACACAGCCCCCCCCCCCACACACACACACACACACACACACAGCCCCCCACACACAGCCCCCCACACACAGCCCCCCCCCACACACAGCCCCCCCCACACACAGCCCCCCCCCACACACAGCCCCCACACACACAGCCCCCACACACACAGCCCCCACACACACAGCCCCCACACACACAGCCCCCACACACACAGCCCCCCACACACACAGCCCCCCCCCCACACAGCCCCCCCCCCCCACACACAGCCCCCCCCCCCCACACACACACACACAGCCCCCCCCCACACACACACACACACACACACACACACACACACAGCCCCCCCCAAACACACACTTAAAAATGTAAGATTTTTCCCTTCACCACGACAGCGCCACCAGAGAGATTCTGAAGACAAACAACCCTAGGGACGGACCACAGCCTGTAACACCCATCTACCGAAGGGCAAACCCACAGTGTCCGACAAGTCAACAAACGGTAGTGACTAAAAGGTTGTAGGAGAGAACTATCGATCCCCGAGAAGCCGTACACCCCTTCGCAGGACCCTTGAGCCAAAAAAAAAAAAAAAAAAAAAAAGAGCCTGGCTCCATCTCAAAGACCGGTGACCGCTAGGGAATGCAGCCAAGTCCATCCGACAACCAAGAGTGCAGCCCTTCCGCCTTATAAAGGAAGGATAACAGTGTCATCCCAATTGAATACAATGGGACATACAGACAGGGCCTGAAGATCACAAACCCCCTAGGCAGACAGAAAGACAAGTGATCTGGCAACCTTCAGGGATCTAAGAGGAGACTGAGAAGGGGAATCAAGGGGTACCCTGACAAGAAGCCAGAAACCCGAGGAAAGCCGAGGGGAACCAACTGAGCTCCTTGATAAGAGAAGAGGAACCTCCTTGCCGAACAAGCCCCCTTCAAAAAACCTGAACCGGATAGCACAGATAAGGCCGGCACTTGACCTTTCAAGGGGCAGACAGAGACAATCCACTCACGAGTCTCCCAAAAAAAAAAAAAAATGCCAGAGAGGCCACAACCGGGGGTCCTCCACTGCACCCTACTACAGAAGAGAATGAATCAACTTTGGGGAAATCCTTAACCCCCGAACAGGCGCCTCCTCGTGTCCAGGCTGGCAGAAGCCCAATCTGAGAGCGTAGAACGGGGGACCCTAGAAAAGAAGATGGACGTAAGGATGTGAAATCGACATCCTTCGGGCCCAGCAATCAAGCCTCCTGGGCCAAAAGGAGCTATGAGAGAAGACAGAGTAGACTCCCTGCGGCCTCGTATGCACCCGTCGACATTTCTTTTCTATTACCACCGAAGCAAGGTGAAGGGCGGGAGGCGCAAGGGACCTGGTCCCCATAACGTGAGAGAACAACCGGGCTACTGCAGAGGTGGACCGGGAGCTAGGGGGCCAATAATTGGGAACCCCAAAGCCTAAAGTGGCAGAAGACAGCCAACTGAAGACAACATGCTCCCTGACGCCAGCCCAGGAGACCAGTTGCGACAATGTCCATCCCCTGGAACTGAAGCGCCGGGGAGGGAAGAGAACCAAACATCTGTCAGGGAATAACTGGGGCAACCGCCCCCTAAGGGAAGGGAGATCATGCACCCCCGTGGCAAACTATGGACGCCAGACATCCTGTGGCCCAAGAGCACCAGTACGCACCGTCCCATTAGCTGGAGAAGAAATGTAACCATTGCCATGGCGCACAACTCCCGGACGCCGAGGCCCGCTGATGTTTGAGGACCCCAGGGTCCCTGAACCACCTGAGTGCTCAAAGGGCACCCCCCAAACCAATGTGCCGGTGTCTGTAGCTGAGGGGGCCCAAACTGGGAGTGACCAAGGGACCCCTTCAACCAGACAACCTCGGAATAGCCTTTGGGCTCTAAAACACCAACCCGTGAGGGGAATGGGAAGGGATAGCGTCCAGGGCAATGCCCAAACGCATGCCACCACAGACTCCATAAGGATATTGCGTCACCGAGTGAGGACTGGGCCTGAGAAGACCAAGGAGGCCCAAGTCCCAACCCAAAACACCATCTCCCAAAGCGGGAGGCAGAGCTGGGAACAAGAGATCCGAAGCAGACCTGAACAGGGACGTCCTATGGAGGGCTGCAGTTCCGAGTACACGAGGCACCCAGAGGGGTAATAAAGGAAGAACTCCCTCTTACCGATTGCTCCAACACTCCTGACAGGGAGGGTTACCCTAAGGAACCTTTGAAGGGAAACAGTAATCGGAACGTGCAGATACCTGGCCGTAAGAACTAGAACCGCCACGCAACATCCAGCCGAAAATTATGATAAAACCGGGTAGCGGTTGAGGCAGGTCAACCGAGAAAAGTCCGGAAAGGGCTGTCTCGTATTCTTACGAGAAACAGTGGAGAAGAAACTGAAGCCAGCTACTCCCCTGCGAACGGCAATCGGAACGGATGTTCCGAGAAGCCCCCCCACAGCTTGCTGCAGGGCAGACCGGTGTTCCTCTAACCCGTACTAGAAGGGTCAACAGGAAGCCTGGTCCACTAATCAGCCATCCAACCATCTCTGAAGGAGGGCTGCTCCCTACCAGGAACGTCGCTCTGTAGAAGCTGCGGCCTCAAACATATCTGCCATGCCCTGTTAAGGAGACTAAGGTAGAGTTGGACCGGAAGACTCACGGCCATCCTGTCACCCCAGCGAACACCCAACTGACATTTGTCTGACAGCAATAAGACAGCAACAGCCACTGTCCAAAAGCCACAGCTCCATTAGCTCGAGATAAGGCAGCGAGGATCCGAACGCGAGGTGCCACTTCCATGACCTGGACATCTAATCGTAGTAGCCAGATCCTTAGAGACCTGGCTATACAGAACCAAGTGGCTGCCAGGCTAAGGGCGCCCCCGGAGGAACCGGCAAAGTACCTAATTGGCAGAGAGAACTGTCCTGCCGATTCAGCGACTGGTACATCGATCAGAGGACAATGACCTCCGAGGGAAGAAACTCCTCTCGAAGGGAGAAGTTTACTGAACAAAAGCCCTCCTAACAGGTTAGTTTACCACCCGCGCACCAAGTTATCACTGCATTATGGACCGGAAGCAATGGTGAGTGATCCGTTCCCGTCTACTGAACACTGGATCCTTTAGCGAGTTTTGGTGTCAACGGAACGAGGGACTCCCAGCCAGCCTCCCATGCCGGTACTTGCCCTACCTCAAACTGCGCAACAGCTGCGATCTGAGGCGGACAGGCACATTTAGTTTAGAGTGGCCGTTGACTGGACCTTCCGCTTCCCCAGACCTGTTGCAACCCTGACCACCTACATCAGGCGATGAACATCGGCTCTCGGAAGGCACGACCAGCACCCAGAACCTAAAGGCTACTTTACACACTGCGATATCGGTCCCGATATCGCTAGTGTGGGTACCCGCCCCCATCTGTTGCGCGACACTGGCATATCGCTGCCCGTGCCGCAACACATCGCCCACAGTCGTCACACATACTTACCTGTCCGGCGACGTCTCTGTGACCGGCGAACCGCCTCCTTTCTAAGGGGGCGGTCCGTGCGGCGTCACAGCGACGTCACTGAAACGCCGCCTAATAGCAGCGGAGGGGCGGAGATGAGCGGGACGTAACATCCCGCCCACCTCCTTCCTTCCGCATAGCGGCCGGGAGGCAGGTAGGGAGAGCTTCCTCGCTCCTGCGGCGTCACACGCAGCGATGTGTGCTGCCGCAGGAACGAGGAACAATCTCGTTACTGCTGCAGTAACGAGATTTGAGAATGGACCCCCGTGTCGCCGATTAGCGATTTTGCACGTTTTTGCAACGATCCAAAATCGCTTATCGATGTCACACGCAACGGCATCGCTAATGCGGCCGGATGTGCGTCACGAATTCCGTGACCCCAACGACTCCGCATTAGCGATGTCGTAGCGTGTAAAGCCCGCTTAAAGGGAAGAAGCTGAAGAGGAATGTGGGGCTGATTCGAGGTCCCATCTACGCGGTCTGTGGAAGGAATAACCCGCCGGGACACCTTCTGCAATCCACTTATATTACTAGAGGCCAGGTCCCCCAGGGAAGGGGGATATATAGAAAGGAGAACCGCTACTGTCAGTGTGCGCTGCATGGCCTTAGTCTCTCCACCGGCAGAGAACCCCCATTTATGGGAATACCGAGGGCCTTACCCCCTGCAGTCCGACTCAGTAGAATGATAGGCCTGCTGGAGCGACCACCACAGATTCCTCGGCGCTACAGCCAACGCACACCCGATGTTCCCCCAAGGTAGACACGGAGGAAGGGTACGAGCCCCAAGAATCTGCACCTGTAGGCCAGGGAGGCCGTAGCGGAGGACAGCATCATGTGGCCATATACGGATAAGGCTGCACATCAAACTTAGATAATAGTATAATGCCTCAAGCATATGGACAAATATTGGAATATACAATGAAAAATGCTACTTGCTAATTTGAACATGTGAATAATGAATTGCATACCTGCCATGAATATTAGGAAAGAAGGGAATTTTGTTTACTTACCGTAAATTCCTTTTCTTCTAGCTCCAATTGGGAGACCCAGACAGTGGGTGTATAGCTACTGCCTCTGGAGGCCGCACAAAGAACTACACTTAAAAGTGTAAGGCCCCTCCCCTTCTGGCTATACACCCTCCCGTAGGAGTACGGATTCCTCAGTTTTAGTACCAAAGCAAGAAGGAGGAAAGCCAATAACAGTTTCAAAAACAAATTCAATCCGATAACAAGATCGGAGAACTTAAGAAACAACATGAACAACATGTGCACCCGAAAAACGAAACCCTAAGAACAAATAGGGCGGGTGCTGGGTCTCCCAATTGGAGCTAGAAGAAAAGGAATTTACGGTAAGTAAACAAAATTCCCTTCTTCTTTTTCGCTCCTAATTGGGAGACCCAGACAGTGGGACGTCCAAAAGCAGTCCCTGGGTGGGTAAAAAGATACCACATGAACGGGCTGTCAGACAGCCTCTTCCTACAGGTGGGCCACCGCCGCCTGAAGGACCTGTCTACCTAGGCTGGCATCTGCCGAAGCGTAGGTATGCACTTGATAGTGTTTGGTAAACGTGTGCAGACTCGACCAGGTAGCCGCCTGGCACACTTGCTGAGCCGTAGCCTGATGCCGCAATGCCCAGGACGCACCCACGGCTCTGGTAGAATGGGCCTTCAGTCCAGATGGAATCGGAAGCCCAGCAGAACGGTATGTGTGAAGAATTGGTTCCTTGATCCACCGCGCCAGGGTGGATTTGGAAGCTTGCGATCCCTTATGCTGCCCAGCGACTAGGACAAAGAGCGCATCAGAACGGCGTAGAGACGCCGTGCGAGAAATGTAAATCCTGAGTGCTCTCACCAGGTCCAACAGATGTAAACCCTTTTCAAATTGGTGAACTGGATGCGGACACAAAGATGGCAAAGTGATATCCTGATTGAGATGAAAGGAAGAAACCACCTTGGGAGAAAACTCTGGAATTGGACGCAGTACTACCTTGTCTTGGTGAAACACCAGGAAGGGAGATTTGCAAGATAACGCCGCTAGCTCGGACACTCTTCGAAGAGACGTGACCGCCACAAGAAAAACTACCTTTTGTGAAAGCCGAGAAAGGGGAACCTCTTTCAAAGGCTCGAAAGGCGGCTTCTGGAGAGCAATGAGAACCTTGTTCAGATCCCAGGGTTCCAATGGCCGTCTGTAAGGAGGAACGATATGACAAACTCCTTGGAGAAACGTGCGTACTTTAGAAAGCCGTGCCAAGCGCTTCTGAAAGAATACGGATAGCGCGGAGACTTGACCCTTAAGAGAGCTAAGCGACAAACCTTTTTCCAACCCAGACTGCAGGAAGGAAAGAAAAATTGGCAATGCAAATGGCCAGGGAGAAAACCCTTGAGCCAAGCACCACGCTAAGAATATCTTCCACGTCCTGTGATAGATCTTAGCTGAGGATGGTTTTCTAGCCTGTCTCATTGTGGCAACAACTTCATGAGATAAACCTGAGGCCGCTAGGATCCAGGACTCAATGGCCACACAGTCAGGTTCAGGGCCGCAGAATTCAGATGGAAAAACGGCCCTTGAGACAGCAAATCTGGACGGTCTGGTAGTGTCCACGGTTGGCCTACCGTGAGATGCCACAGATCCGGGTACCACGACCTTCTTGGCCAATCTGGAGCGACGAGTATGGCTCGATGGCAGTCGGACTTGATTTTCCGAAGAACTCTGGGTAACAATGCTAGAGGTGGGAACACATAGGGGAGTCGGAATTGCGACCAATCCTGAACCAAGGCGTCTGCCGCCAGCGCTCGGTGATCGTGAGACCGTGCCATGAAAACTGGGACCTTGTTGTTGTGCCGTGACGCCATCAGATCGACGTCCGGCGTCCCCCAGCGGCAACAGATCTGCTGAAACACGTCCGGGTGAAGGGACCATTCTCCTGCGTCCATGCCCTGGCGACTGAGAAAGTCTGCTTCCCAGTTTTCCACGCCTGGGATGTGAACTGCGGATATGGTGGACGCTCTGCTTTCCACCCACGTCAAAATCCGCTGGACTTCTTGAAAAGCTTGGCGACTGCGTGTTCCCCCTTGGTGGTTGATGTACGCCACCGCCGTGGAATTGTCCGACTGAATCCGAATCTGCTTGCCTTCCAGCCATTGTTGGAAGGCTCGCAGGGCAAGATAGATTGCTCTGATTTCCAGAACATTGATCTGCAGGGTGGACTCTTCCTGAGTCCACGTCCCCTGAGCCCTGTGGTGGAGAAACACCGCTCCCCACCCTGATAGGCTCGCATCCGTCGTGACCACTGCCCAGGACGGGGGAAGGAACGACTTTCCCTGTGACAATGAGGTGGGGAGAAGCCACCAACGCAGAGAGTCCTTGGCAGTCTGAGAGAGGGAGACAGTCCTGTCGAGGGACGTCGATTTCCCATCCCATTGGCGTAGAATGTCCCATTGTAGAGGGCGCAGATGAAACTGCGCGAACGGGACTGCCTCCATTGCTGCTACCATCTTTCCTAGGAAATGCATGAGGCGCCTCAGTGAGTGCGACTGGCTCTGAAGGAGAGATTGCACTCCAGTCCGTAGCGAGCACTGCTTGTCCAGTGGAAGCTTCACTATCGCTGAGAGAGTATGAAACTCCATGCCAAGATAAGTCAGAGATTGGGTCGGGGTTAGATGAGACTTTGGAAAGTTGATAATCCACCCGAAACTCTGGAGAGTGTCTAGTGCCACCTTCAGACTGTGTTGGCATGCCTCTTGAGAGGGTGCCTTTATAAGCAGGTCGTCTAGATACGGGATGACCGAGTGACCCTGCGAGTGCAGAACAGCTACTACTGCTGCCATGACTTTGGTGAAGACCCGGGGGGCTGTTGCCAGACCGAAAGGTAACGCTACGAACTGCAGGTGTTCGTCGTGTATGACGAAGCGTAGGAAACGCTGATGCTCTGGTGCAATCGGCACGTGGAGATACGCATCTTTGATATCTATTGATGCTAGAAAATCTCCTTGAGACATTGAGGCTATGACGGAGCGTAGGGATTCCATCCGGAACCTCCTGACTTTTACGTGTCTGTTGAGCAACTTTAGATCCAGGACGGGTCGATACGATCCGTCCTTTTTTGGGACCACAAACAGATTGGAGTAAAAACCGTGACCTTGTTCCTGAAGAGGGACGGAGGTCACCACTCCTTCCGCCTTTAGAGCGGCCACCGCCTTCAACAGAGCATCGGCTCGGTCTGGTGGTGGAGAAGTTCTGAAGAAACGAGTTGGCGGACGAGAACTGAACTCTATCCTGTACCCGTGAGACAGAATATCCCTCACCCAACGGTCTTTGACGCGTGACAGCCAAATGTCGCCAAAGTGGGAAAGCCTCCCACCGACCGCGGGTGTGGGAATCGGAGACCGCAAGTCAGGAGGACGCCGTCTTGGCAACGGTTCCTCCGGCTGTCCTTTTTGGGCGTGACTGAGACCTCCAAGAATCTGAGCGTCTCTGGTCTTTTTGAGTCTTTTTTGACGAGGCGAATTGGGACCTGCCCGGTCCTCGAAAGGACCGATAACCAGACTGACCCTTCCTCTGTTGGGGTTTGTTTTGTCTGTGTTGCGGTAAGGATGAGTCCTTACCCTTGGAGTGTTTGATGATTTCATCCAAACGCTCTCCAAACAATCGGTCACGAGAAAAAGGCAAATTGGTTAAGCACTTCTTGGAATGAGAATCTGCTTTCCAATGTCTCAACCACAGGGCCCTACGCAAAACAACGGAGTTGGCTGACGCCACTGCCGTGCGGCTTGTAGCGTCAAGAACAGCATTAATCGCGTACGACGCGAATGCCGCCATTTGCGAGGTCAATGGTGCTACCTGCGGGGCAAATGCACGTGTGACTGAGTCGACTTGCGCAAGCCCGGCTGAGATAGCTTGGAGTGCCCATACGGCCGCAAAAGAAGGCGCTAATGACGCTCCAATCGCTTCATAGATGGATTTCAGCCAGAGCTCCATCTGCCTGTCAGTGGCATCTTTAAGTGCCGCTCCATCTTCAACTGCAACCAAGGATCTAGCTGCAAGCCTGGAAATTGGAGGATCCACTTTTGGACACTGGGTCCAACCCTTGACCACCTCAGGGGGAAAAGGATAGCGTGTATCTTTAAGCCGTTTAGAAAAACGCCTTTCAGGATAAGCGTGGGGTTTCTGGATTGCGTCTCTAAAGTCAGCGTGGTCCAGAAAAGTGCTTAATGTACGCTTAGGGTATCTGAAATGGATTCTCTCGTGCTGCGAAGCTGACTCCTCTACAAGAGGAGCTGGTGGGGAAATATTTAACATCTTATTGATGTTAAATATAAGATCATTAACTATGGCGTCACCATCTGGTGTATCTAGATTGAGAGCGGTCCCAGGATCAGAATCCTGATCAGTTACGTCCGCCTCATCACCCATAGATTCATCTCGCTGGGATCCTGACCATTGAGATGAATGTGAAGGCCCGTCATAGCGAGCCCGCTTAGGCTGCCCGGGGCCATCGTCCGAGTCAGAGTCTTCACCCTGAGGTGTATATGCCCGTCCCGGAGCTTGGAGGTAATTCAGCTGAGGGGGACCAGGGGGCAATGATTGCACAGTGTCCGTGGCCTGAAGTACAGGCCTAGCTCGCAATGTGTCAAGAATTTGTGACATAGTGAGAGACATTCTGTCAGCAAAAGCTGCAAACTCAGTTCCTGTCACTTGGACAGCATTCACAGGTGGTACACCCTGGGTCACGTCCAGCAGAGGTCCCGACTGTGCAAGCGCCGCAGGGGCCGAGCACTGCACACAATGGGGGTCCGTGGAGCCTGCCGGTAGAAAAGTCCCACATGCGGTGCAGGAAGCATATAATGTCTGTGCCTTGGCACCCTTGCGTTTTACGGACGACATGCTGCTGGCTCTCTGCAATGTGAGAGAGTCTATAGCCAAAGGGCGACCAGCGCTATGTAATACCAAGTATTTGTAGAAACAAAATACTAAGAATACTACTGGCACAAGAGGGGGTGAGCCCTGAGGGCTGCTTACCGCCCGCTGAATAGCGGGTAAGAGGCGCAGAATTCCTTGTCTGGGTCTCCCCGGCTCCCCTCTGCAGCTCAGCGTGTCAGCAGGAATGGCTGCCGGCGTCTGTGGAGAGGGGCGGTCCGTGGGAGTTCCCAAACAAAAGTGCGGGAAACAGTGTCCCCTCTGTGCCGATTGTGAGGGCTGGAGTATGTAAAAACGACTCCAGCCCTCGGCGCTGATGCACTGGCCAGCGTCCCGCCCCTCTCCTGACTGGCAGGTCTGGGGGCGGGAACGAACGGAAGCAGGCCGCAAAAGCCAGGGACTCGAGTTATCAGCGCGGCCGCCGTAAAAGCGCGGGCCGCGCTGAAGTCCCCGGCGCACCACAAGTGCCAGCCGCGCCGCAGTCCCAGCGGCCGGCGCGACCGATTCCCAGAAGTGTGCCTGCTTCAGCGAAGCTGAATGAGGCCATGGCACAAGCGCCGCAGCGCTGATGTCCCCCGGCGCACTACAACACCCAGCATGCTGCGGTGTGAGCGCCAAATGCACGGGGACACAGAGTACCTTGAGGAAGCAGGGCCATGTCCCTGATGTACTCCGCTCCATCCAGCATCTTCTCCAGGGGCTGTAGATGGAGCACGGTCTCAGTGCCTGGAGACCAGTAAATCCCACTTCACCCAGAGCCCTGTAAAAAGGGATGGGGAAGGAATCAGCATGTGGGCTCCTGCCGCCGTACCCGCAATGGGTACCTCAACCTTACAAACACCTCCGACATACAGTGGGGTGAGAAGGGAGCATGCTGGGAGCCCTGTATGGGCCCTCTTTTCTTCCATCCGACATAGTCAGCAGCTGCTGCTGACTAAAAACAATGGAGCTATGCGTGCGTGTCTGACCTCCTGCGCACAAAGCTAAAACTGAGGAATCCGTACTCCTACGGGAGGGTGTATAGCCAGAAGGGGAGGGGCCTTACACTTTTAAGTGTAGTTCTTTGTGCGGCCTCCAGAGGCAGTAGCTATACACCCACTGTCTGGGTCTCCCAATTAGGAGCGAAAAAGAAAAGGAGATATTTAGCAATCGCATTGATCAATGTAACTGAGCCCCAAGGCCTAGTCAAGGCATATCTCTATATTGGGGTCCCTAGCTCTGTGACCCTAACTGTGTGTCATCTCATTGCAATTAAAAACTGCTATGGGTGGAGAGGGGTAACTAAGGACTTTCTTATATAGGAGATGGAAAAAACATCCAGTCCTTAGTTACCCCTCTCCACCCATAGCAGTTTTTAATTGCAATGAGATGACACACAGTTAGGGTCACAGAGCTAGGGACCCCAATATAGAGATATGCCTTGACGAGGCCTTGGGGCTCAGTTACATTGATCAATGCGATTGCTAAATATCTCCTTTTTCCTAATATTCATGGCAGGTATGCAATTCATTATTCACATGTTCAAATTAGCAAGTAGCATTTTTCATTGTATATTCCAATATTTGTCCATATGCTTGAGGCATTATACTATTATCTAAGTTTGATGTGCAGCCTTATCCGTATATAGTATGTAATTTTTGGCTTGCACTCATAATATATATATTAGTGCTCACTTCAGTTATCCTATTCAGCATCATGTGGCCGACCACTGGGCATGAGCAGAGACAACTTCCGATATCAGCCGATGGTACCTCCCCGCCAGTACACGGAACCTGACTGCAACCGTCCAGTGTGTTCCACTGCAGGGAACGCAGCTGTGTGCCGAACAGGGACACAGCACAGGAAAAAACAGAGCAATTCCCGCAGGGACCGGCCCGGGCAGGAACGCAGGTGAGTTTTTAAACTTCTTCACGCCCTGGCATGCTCAGACAGCAGCTGGGCACCAAGCAGAGGCACCATCCCAAAAGAATGAGGGGCAACGTCCGCAGGGACTGTCACGGAGCAGACACAGGCCAGAGGACAGCGCAACCCCCCGCTGCCCACTCTAAAACCAAGCCCTCCTGTCCAGTGCACGCAGGGTGCCTCCAGGGAATCCTCCAGGAAACCAGGAGCTGCCGGCAAAAGCCACCTAAAACCAGCAGAGCCGGCTCCCCGAGGCAAGCAGCGGTGTGCAGCGCCATCATTTTGCCCACCGCGCAGGTGCAGAGGCGACGCACATCTGACGTCACTGCCTCCTTCGGCCGGAAACAGGAGGACGCCGCTGTGACACGCACCATCTGCAGGGCAGGCGCCCAGCATGGACGCAAAACCAGGGAGGAAACAACTGCTCCGGACGGACCAGCCGCCGAGCGGCAAACCGCCAGAACCACACCGGCCGCTGACCATCTGCCGCATGTACTGCCCTCTGGGACAGCCGCCGGGCGCCGAGAGGGGACATAAGAAGCAGCGACTCTGGGAGGGACAGCCGCTGGGCGCCGACCCAGGTACATCATAAATACAGGTACCTTACCTGAGGCATGCCGTGCGTACCACACGCTGGGACAGCCGCCGAGCGGGGACGCGAGAAGCCGATTCCAGGTGAGGAAGCGGCGGCGCAGACAGGGACAGCTGCCGGGCATCCGAACCAGGCCGCACCGCCTGAGCATTTCACCTTGCCCTCACCGGGGAGGGATTCCCCGAGGATGCATCCAGGGCTGAGACAGAGCCCGCATCTCCAGCTCCACGCAGCCCCAGGATCAGCCGCCTTTGCTGTAGCAGCGCCACAGTACTTCTGGGTCTCCCATCCTGCGACAGGAAACCGAAACTGATGCGAGAGAGAGGAGCCGCCCTTTTATTTCAGTGGGTTTCCTGTCCTAGGGTGGGCGGACCTCTCTCTGGTGGCGCTGTCGTGTGAAGGGTGGGAGAAAAAAAAAAAAGGGATAAAAGGAAAAAAAAAAACAAGAAAAAAACCAAACAACTGTTTTTATACAGATTGACCTTTTGACCTTTATTAATTTAAATAGAAGTAATACAGACCACTAATTTAACTACTAAACCAAAAGACAAAAAAGGTTTACCCAATAAAAGTTGCATTTTTGAAGTTCCCAACAGTGCCAGGAGAGCAGTCACCAGCACCCAATACAAAGCAATATGTACAATAAACAATGCTTTCTTACAGATCTGCACAGAAGTCATTTTTTCTTAATGCACCGTGAAGAGTAGGTCTACCATATACTAGTCATCTGTATATTGCCGTAGATAACCTACCATTCATTAAATGTAGAAATTATACAGAATCTTTATTTTTAGAAGGAGACGTCTCTACCATACACATACCGTATTTATCGGACCATAAGACGCACTGTTTTCCCCCAAATGTTGGGGGAAAGTGGGGGGGGGGGTGTCTTATGGTCTGAATGTGGCTGCGGGGAATGAAGGTGCTGCAGTGAGCGGGTCATCGGGGGCACGGTCAGGCTGTAGCAGCGCCTGCCGTGACCACTTGGGCCTGCTCATTAGATATGCACACCCACCATCTCTCAGCGCTGACAGGTGGGCGGGGTGATGGGCTGGGGGATGAGCGGGGGGTGCGCGCATAATTAACAGCCGGCCATGATCACCCCTGGCAACTACAGCCTGGCTGTGCGGCTGTATTCATTGCCCCCCGTGCATCATTATCAGCGCGGGGTGCAGTGAATCAGTCACTGTGTGTGGAGCCGTCCCCCTGCAGCATCGCGATGTCTTCCTGTGTCCCGGTCAGTTCATCTGTGTAGAAAGCCGTGAGCACAGCGATGAAGTCATCGCTGTGCGCGTCGCTACAGATCAGCTGACCGGCTCAGAGAGCAGAGAGGAAGACATCGGGAAGCTGCAGGGGAACGGCTCCACACACGGTGATGGCTCCACTTAGCGGCGCTGCTGCTGAGACAAGGAAAAAGATGATCGGTGCTGCAGGGAGTGAGGAAACGTGAGTATAAACGGTAATTTTTTTTTCTGTGCCACAGGATACAGGCCATATACCAGGATGGGGGTATATGAGCAGGATGGATGGGGGTATATGAGCAGGATGGATGGATGGGGGTATATGAGCAGGATCATATACAAGGCAGGAGGATAGTTACCAGAATGGGGTACCTTAGTAGATAATTTGGGGACATTACTCTCATAACAGTGTCAGCAGCAGATCCTTGCCCCATAACAGTGTGTCATGACCACATTTTTTGGTTAAAATTTTATTTTTTTATTTTCCTCCTCTAAAACCAGGGTGCGTCTTATTGTCCGAAATATACAGTATATAAGATCGCCAGTTACAAAA
The DNA here is from genome assembly GCF_048569485.1 of Anomaloglossus baeobatrachus. NCBI lineage: Eukaryota > Metazoa > Chordata > Amphibia > Anura > Aromobatidae > Anomaloglossus > Anomaloglossus baeobatrachus. The sequence continues at coordinate 74,997,878 of NC_134362.1, read as the reverse complement.
AAATATATATATAAAACGAACATTCGGCGAGACAAGTTTAACAGCAGCGTGCAGTAGTTTGGGCTGTGGGCCTGTAAGCCTGCAGTCCCCCAACTCAGTATTTCTTCAGTCCATAGTCCACAGCGAGATGCTGCCGGTTGCCGCTTAGTGGAGGAGAGTGCCATACTGCAGAGCTGGTGCGCTTGTAATATCGTGGCTTGCTCTTATTAAACATTTCTTCTAATTTTGGGCTCTCAATGGGGCCGTAGACTTTGTCCACATCTATGGGATTGTAGTACTGATGACGCATTGCTTGGGCGAGTTGATTTCCTATGGAAAAGAAAAAAAAAGAAAAGAAGTCGAGACACAATTGGTATACCACAAGCGTTGTAAAACTACTGTGGCCAAGCCGCACTCACCAGAGGCCCACGCTGGGATAGGCTTACGAGGTTTACTTTCATCATCTGTGGAATCATCACTATTCAAGTCCATGCCATAGTCCTCGGCGTTGATTTTAAAAGAGGGAGGTTTGTAACCCCTTGGAGTCATCTCATACGATTCACAGGATGGAGAGTTCTGCGAGGATAGAAATGTGTTACATGAACAAATACTTCTACAGATTTACATACCGCAGCCCTTTCCTGCATTCTAATAAGCCCCTTTTGGTTGCTCTGCAATTGCTAAATAAATGTAAAATTAACTTAAACCCTGCATTCTATTAATTAATGATTGCGTAGTCTAGGAGGTGGGGAGTTTTCCCAGCCCAATCTTCCCTTTCATTGCTTAAGGACACCCATTTGGGCCTGAGGGTCTTCATTTGCGTGATGTTACCGCCGGCTCCTAGAAATTCTTGCGCATGTTCTTAACGTTCTGCTTCCCTGGGAATGTGTGATGGAGAACACATCCGACTATCAGTGCACTGCACATGTCCAGGGTGGCAGCAGTAATGCTCTTGCAAATCATGTCACTCATTCCCACAATGGTGTGCTTACACAATGAAAAGGGAGGATTAGTCCAGAGACCTTTAGCAGATTCTCAGTAACTGCATTGCAGGGACACAAATCAGGCAAGTAGGACATGTAACTGCTGCGATCGATCAGTGATTGACCTCATGTAAATGGTTGAGCAGCAGAAAATCTAAAGTTGCTGCTTTTAGAGGCAAAAAAAACAAAAACAAAAAACAAAAACACAGCCATCCCAAACAAACCACCCCGACATTGGATTGGTGGAGGCCACTCATGTCTAAGTTTTACTTCAGGGTAATTTAAAAAAATGTGTGTTTCTCATGAGTCCCCTTTATGATTCAGCTCTGGTGGATTTGGGCCAATGTTCATTTTAGCACCTATGCAAACAACTATTTGAAGCCATTTGCAGCACTCCATCTTAATAAAATGTAAAATAAAAAGTGACAATTCAATCTCATGTGTAAGTTTACAGCAGATTTACCTTATGACAGATTTAACAGACAGGACTGGTTTTACCTTAGACGGTACAATTATATTCCACCCATACCTGGATATCCACAGTGACATTTAGTGGTGGGCCAGCTGCCTGCTTTTCCTTGGCAAGTCGCTCTTGCTCTTCAAGTTCATTAACTTTTTTGGCCTCCATTTCTTTACGCAATCTTTCTTGGCGCTCTTGTTCCAACCGCTCTTGCTGTTCCGTGAAGAAAAAACAAAACAATTATTTAGGTTTGGAGACATAAGAGGAAAGTGAGTGGAATAGGCCCTGTATACAATGTCCACCTTCTTCCTGCGCTCCTCTGCTTCTTTGCGCTGTTGCTCCTTCTGTGCTGACCGCTCTTGTTCCCTTTGTAACTGAAGTGCTTTCTCTCTTTCCAAGCGTTCCCTTTCTCTGTACAAAAGAAAAACAAAGGCTATGTAACTAAGCAAAAATAGTCTCTAATGTGACAAGGACTGTAGGGCAGCGGAGCTGCCACTCACTTGTCAGCTCTGAGACGCTCCTGCTCCTTTTCAGCCGCAAGTTGCTTTTCACGCTCCAGTTCCGCCTGCCGCATATCTGCAGTTCTTTTCGCCTCTGCGAGCTTTCTTTGCCTTTCCTGTTCCTCCTCGTCTCTCTTTTTCTGAAGTAGTTCCTGGTGTCTACGCTCCTCTTCTTCCTACAAAAGTAAAATACAGATCAATTGCTGCTAGTGAGATTATAAACATCCGAAAAGTCTCAGCTTCCATCAATGACCGGCTGTTGGTCTTTACAATCAAACACACCAGCTGTTTAGCTTTCTGTTTCCGAACGTCGTCCTCTTGTCGCCTCCTGCTCTCTACCTCCTCTTGTTTTCTGGCTGTTAATTTCTTTTTGGCCTTCTCCTCGGCCAATCTGTCCTCCCGCACCTGTAAGTTAGGACAAAGTAAGGCACTGGACAATTAATATGCAGTCAGATTTCAGACTGGGGAGAAACGTGAATACATTTAGGACTAGGTAGAAACATTTTTTTGGCTTTCCTATAGGATTTGCAGTTTAGGGGTAATGTCCACACTAAGACAGAACTACCGGTACTATAAACCCACACAATGACACGGCAGGAGAAGGAAGCCAACTGCGGTATAGAGCCATATTAAGCGGTGCAACACCTCAGCAGAGAGGGGATTGCAGAAACTTCAACCAAGAAAAAGGTGGCACTCACCATAAAAAGAGAATTTTGTTTACTTACCGTAAATTCTTTTTCTTATAGTTCCGTATTGGGAGACCCAGACATTGGGGTGTATAGCTTCTGCCTCCGGAGGACACACAAAGTACTACATTTAAAAGTGTAGCTCCTCCCTCTGAGCCTATACACCCCCTGGAGAAACCAGATCTAGCCAGTTTAGCGCAAAAGCTGAAGGAGAATAGCCACCTACAAGTAAAAACAGAGCAAGCACCGGAACAACCGGAGCCTCTGTCTACGACAACAGCCGGTGATAACACGCGGAACAAGAAACTGCCAACAGGCAACAGGGAGGGTGCTGGGTCTCACAATACGGAACTATAAGAAAAAGAATTTACGGTAAGTAAACAAAATTCTCTTTTTCTTTATCGTTCCTATGGGAGACCCAGACATTGGGACGTCTCAAAGCAGTCCATGGGTGGGAATAAACAGAAAAACTGAGAAGTAGGCAGAGCCTAACTTCACAAGTGGGCGACAGCCGCCTGAAGGATGCGTCTGCCCAAGTTCGCATCTGCCGAAGCATGAGCATGCACTTTGTAGTGCTTCGAAAAGGTATGCAGGCTAGACCAAGTGGCAGCCTGACAGACTTGCTGAGCCGTAGCCTGGTGCCTGAAAGCCCAAGAGGCACCGACAGCTCTGGTCGAGTGTGCCTTGAGGCACCTGAGAACCCAGGTAGGCATCCGAAATGGTGGACCTAATCCAACGGGCTAAGGTCGGCTTAGAAGCAGGGAGGCCCTTGCGCCGACCTGTGGTTAGCACAAAAAGAGAGGTGCACCGCCTAAGAACAGCGGTGCGAGACACATAGATCCGGAGCGCACGCACCAGATGCAAAGTATGCAACGCTTTTTCAAAGCGATGAACAGGAGCCGGACAAAAGGAAGGTAGGGTAATGTCCTGGTTAAGGTGGAAAGGAGAAACCACCTTAGGGAGAAAGTCCGGAGTCGGACGGAGAACCACCTTGTCTTGATGAAAAACAAAAAAAGGGGACTCCGAAGAGAGCGCAGCTAAATCAGATACTCTCCTAAGGGACGTTATGGCCACTAGAAAGACCACTTTCTGTGAAAGACGAAACAAAGAAACCTCCCTAAGAGGTTCAAAGGGGGGTTTCTGCAAAGCCGTGAGAACCAAATTGAGGTCCCAGGGATCCAAGGGCCGCCGGTAAGGCGGAATGATGTGAGACGCACCTTGCATGAAGGTGCGGACCTGAGCCAGCCGGGCTATACGCCGCTGGAACAGCACTGACAGAGCCAAGACTTGTCCCTTGAGAGAGTTGAGGGATAGTCCCAGCTGCAGACCGGACTGTAGAAAAGACAGAAGGGTCGGCAAGGAAAAAGGCCAAGAAGAATGGCCAGAAGAACGACACCAGGACAGGAAAATTTTCCAAGTCCTGTGATAGATCTTGGCAGAGGAAGACTTACGGGCCCGAGTCATCGTGGAGATGACTTCAGGTGGGATACCAGAAGCCGTCAAGATCCAGGACTCAAGAGCCACGCCGTCAATCTGAGAGCCGCAGAATTCTGGCGGAAAAACGGACCTTGTGAGAGAAGGTCTGGACGGTCCGGAAGATGCGACGGCGCCTCTACGGACAAATGGAGCAGGTCTGGGTACCAAGCTCGCCTGGGCCAGTCCGGGGCAATGAGAATGACTCGACGGCCCTCCATTCTGATCTTGCGCAGAACTCTGGGCAAGAGAGCTAGAGGGGGAAACACGTAGGACAGCCGAAACTGGGACCAATCTTGAACCAGAGCGTCCGCTGCGAAGGCCTGAGGATCGTTGGAGCGAGCCACGTAAATCAGAACCTTGTTGTTGTGACGGGATGCCATTAGGTCCACGTCCGGAGTGCCCCACTTGCGGCAGATTGACTGAAACACTGTCGGATGCAGGGACCACTCGCCACTGTCCACGGTTTGACGGCTGAGATAATCTGCTTCACAGTTTTCCACGCCTGGGATGTGTCCCGCCTTGGTGATTGATGTAGGCAACCGCTGTCGCGTTGTCTGACTGGACTCGGATGTGCTTGCCCGCCAATAGGTGGTGAAAAGCTAGGAGAGCCAGGAGCACGGCTCTGGTTTCCAGCACATTGATCGAGAGGGCTGACTCGGACGGAGTCCAAGTGCCCTGTGCTCGGTGGTGGAGACATACCGCTCCCCAGCCGGATAGACTGGCATCCGTGGTGAGAATCACCCAGGACGGAGCCAGGAAGGAGCGTCCCTGAGACAGAGAGAGGGGCCGAAGCCACCACTGAAGAGAGCTCCTGGCTTGTGGCGACAGAGCCACTAACCTGTGCAAGGAGGAAGGCTGCTTGTCCCAACAGCGGAGAATGTCCAGCTGCAGAGGACGCAGATGGAACTGGGCAAAGGGAACAGCCTCCATTGACGCCACCATCTGACCCAGCACCTGCATCAGGTGCCTGATGGAATAACGGCGGGACCTCAGCAGAGAGCGCACCGCCAATTGGAGGGATTGCTGTTTGATCAAGGGCAACTTCACAAGTGCCGGAAGAGTCTCGAACTGCATCCCTAGGTACGTGAGACTCTGGGTCGGAGTCAGAGTGGATTTGGGCAGATTGACAATCCACCCGAATTGGGCTAGAGTGGCAAGAGTGAGCGAGACACTCCGCTGACAGTCTGCGCTGGATGAAGCCTTGACTAGAAGGTCGTCCAGGTAAGGAATCACTGCCAACCCCTGTAGGTACAGAACCGCAACCACTGCTGCCATGACCTTGGTGAATACTCGAGGGGCCGTGGCTAACCCGAAGGGGAGAGCCACGAATTGGAAATGTTCCTCTCCGATTGCAAAACGTAGCCAACTCTGGTGTGAAACTGCAATTGGCACATGCAGATAGGCATCTCTGATGTCGATGGATGCCAGGAAATCCCCTTGGGTCATTGAGGCAATGACTGACCGCAGAGATTCCATGCGAAAATGCCGCATCTGAACATGCTTGTTGAGAAGCTTGAGATCCAGGATGGGCCGGAAGGAACCGTCCTTTTTGGGGACTAGGAAGAGATTTGAGTAGAAACCTCTGAACCGTTCCCGGGTGGGAACCGGTACAATTACTCCGTTGGCCTGCAAGGATGCCACGGCCTGAGAGAAGGCGGCGGCCTTGGAACAGGGGGGAGTTGACAGAAAAAATCTGTTTGGCGGGCTGGAAGAGAATTCTATCCTGTAGCCGTGGGCGATGATATCCCGCACCCACTGATCGGAGACGTGTTGAAACCACGCGTCGCCAAAGTGGGAGAGCCTGCCACCGACTAAGGACGTTGCTGGCGCGGACAGACAGTCAAGAGGAGGCTGCCTTAATGGCAGCAGCTCCTGCGGTCTTCTGTGGACGCGCCTTTGTGCGCCAGTTGGATTTTTGGTCCTTGGCTGAATTAGTGGACGAGGACGAGGGCTTAGAGGATGACCAGTTGGAGGAACGAAAGGAACGAAACCTCGACTGGTTCCTACCCTGGACAGGTTTCCTGGTTTTGGTTTGTGGCGTGGAAGTACTCTTCCCGCCAGTAGCTTCCTTAATAATTTCATCCAGTTGTTCACCGAATAGCCTGGTCCCAGCAAAAGGGAGCCCAGCAAGGTACTTCTTTGAAGAAGCATCTGCCTTCCACTCTCGAAGCCACAAGATCCTGCGGATAGCGAGGGAATTAGCCGAAGCCACCGCAGTGCGGTGAGAAGCCTCCAGCATGGCAGACATGGCATAGGATGAAAAAGCGGAAGCTTGGGAAGTTAAGGCAACCATCTCGGGCATAGATTCCCTGGCGAGGGAATGCATCTCCTCTAGAGAAGCAGAGATGGCTTTGAGAGCCCACACTGCTGCAAAAGATGGGGAGAACGAGGCCCCTGCCGCCTCATATACAGATTTGGCCAGAAGGTCAACCTGACGGTCAGTGGAATCCTTAAGAGAGGTGCCATCAGCCACTGATTCCACAGTCCGGGCTGAAAGTCTAGACACGGGGGGGTCTACCTTTGGTGAATGAGCCCACACTCCTTGACCACCTCAGGTGGAAAGGGAAAACTCATCAGAACCACGCTTTGGGAAGCGTTTGTCATGACAGGCCCTAGGCTTGGTCACAGCGGCCTGAAAACTGGAGTGATTAAAGAACACACTCTTTGTCCTCTTAGGCAAGGTAAACTGGTGCTTTTCTGCCAGAGAGGGTTGCTCCTCTGATACTGGCGGATTGAGGTCCAGTACAGAATTAATGGACGCAATCAAATCACTAACAACTGAGACACTTTCGGACAGATCAATGGGGCACATGGAGGTAGCATCCGAGCCCCCTGTAAAGACATCCTCCTCGTCCCGCGAATTCAGCCTCTGAAACAGAGCCGCGGGGCGAGGAAGGGGAGGAAGCCCTACGTCTCCTCTTAGGAGGACGGGGCCTGGGACCAGATGAAGAATCCTCTGTGAGCTCCGCTGAGAGAGCCCTAGCAGCAGAGGCACCCTGTGAGGGGGGCTGATGCATGTTCAGCAAAGTCCGGGACAGCTGTCCCATGGAGTCGGCAAAAGACTGAGAGATAGACCTGGTTAAGGATTCTACCCAAGCCGGGGGTTCAGCCACAGGAGCAGGAGCAGCCTGAGAGACCACTGGGGGTGAGACTCCAGGCTGAGGCACCGCCAGGTTAGAGCAGGCAACACAATGTGGAAATGTGCTCGGATCAGGCAGCACGAGCTTACATGCAGTGCATACTGAATATAGCTTTGGAGCCTTGCTCCTCGTGTGAGACATGCTGCTGAAGTGGGGGCTCTGCTAGAGTGACCCCCAGAGAGTATATACAGAGGCCCACAACCAAAGGTTGTGGCTTACCAGACCGCTGGAGCGGTGTTGTGTGCCCTCCAGATCCCAAAGCCCGGACCCCCAAGCACCTCAGCAGGGATGCTGCAGCCAGTGATGATCGCAGAGAAAAACGCTGATAAAATGGCGCCGGAGCGAGAAGAGGGGGCGGGGCCAACTCAGAGCGGGATCTGGAGGGCCAAAGAGATTTACAGGGGAGGAGACACGTACTCAGAGAGGAGTGTCTCTCCCCTGTGCAAATCGGCCGCTGGGCGGAGCCGCACGGTCCCTCTGCATGAATGACATGCGAGGGCAGTGAAAACGAAAGTAGGTCTCCGGCGAAGCCGGGGCCTAAATTTGAGCTGTGCGGCCGGCGCGCAGGCACCATCGGCGCGGTTCTCAGGCAAAAGCCAGAGAACCGGCCGGAAATGTTAGAAAACTCACTCAGCACACTCTCCCACCATAATAAAATACAGGGACCCCCAGAATATAAACGTCTCAAGTACTTAGCTTGCTGAGACGCAGGGCCAGGTCCCTGGAGAGGAGTGCTCCGTCCAGCAGGATCCTGAAGGGCTGCGGATGGAAACCGGTCTCCTGCAAAGCATGGAGAACCGTGCTGGCTCCCACTTCAAGCCAGAGCCCGAGGGATGGTGAAGGAGCGCGGCATGTAAGGCTCCAGCCTTGTAATCAACCTTAACAGCACCGCGGACACAGTGGGGTGAGAAGGGACATGCCGGGGGTCCAGACTTGGACCCGCTTTTCTTCAAACTCTTTCCAAAAATGAAAAATCAGATGAGAATGCATGTGTGGATGTATGCCTCCTGAACACAAAGCAATGAACTGGCTAGATCTGGTTTCTCCAGGGGGTGTATAGGCTCAGAGGGAGGAGCTACACTTCTGAGTGTAGTACTTTGTGTGTCCTCCGGAGGCAGAAGCTATACACCCCAATGTCTGGGTCTCCCATAGGAACGATAAAGAAAGACTTATTTATTGAAAGATCCAGACATAAAGCTGAGGGATATAGGGGGCGTCAAAGATAACAGCAACCGTTTCACACACACAGGCAGTTTGAGTCTGGACCCGACAAAACGCCTGTGCGCGCAAATCTGTCACTGTCGTCTGACATCCCCCCCCTGCCTTTTCATGTCTGGATCTTTCAATAAATAAGTTTTCATGGTGAGTGCCACCTTTTTCTTTTTTCGTTGCAGTTTCGGTTTGGACGACCCTTTGAAGAACATTACCTTTTCACTCTTCTCATCTATTTGAGCAAATTTCTGCTCTATTTTCTTTTTTTTCTCCTCCTCCAATTGCTCCACTCTCTCCCGAGCCTGCAGGACCTTACGTAGACGCTCTTCCCTTCTCCTATATAGTATATATTTATAGAAAAGTTTTTAAACATAAGTAACAGAGGCGCCAATATACCAGAAACACAAGTGTGTTAAGACAATGGTGGCTTTGAGTTACTCACAGCTTGAGTTCCTCCTGTTTGCGTTTCTTTCCTTGCTCTATTTTCTGCTTGCGCTGCAGCTCAGCCTCCTCCTTCTTGCGGAGAGCTTCCTGGCGCTGGCGTTCCTTTTCCTAAGAATATGCAAGAAGGTTGTCACTTATTACAATTTAAACTTTCATAAAAAGGAGTCCAAACACCTACACCAGGCCTTGTGAGTTATCAGCACACCCATCACCCTGAAACAAAACCGATCACACACACCATGACACCTTTAAGAGCTTACTTACTTCTGTCTGGATAAAGCAAAAGGGGAGGGGAAAAAAAAAAAAAAAAGTTAAATGGTAATTTGCTATGTCAAAATAAACTGGGACAACTAACTGGAGATCATATAAAGGAAAGAAAAAAAAAACACGAAAAAAAAAACCCAACATAAACTCACTCCTCCACAAAAACACACAAACACTGTACATATGTTGCTGTATAAGAACAAAGACTAGTTTTTTAGAGGGAACCTGTCAAATGCAAAAACATCTACTTGCAGACGTGAAGACATTTGCGCCAAGTCAATACAGTGGTAACAGTTAGCGCTTACTACATAGCGCTACCTATGATCACTCCTTGGCACGCTGACAGTCTGCTCTGTCCACTTATGTAGCAATGCCTCTCCGTTAAGGGGCCAGGGAAGTGATCACAGCCACAATCACAGAATAGGGGAGCAGTATATCAGCTCCCCGCACCTCTCCAGTGACAATACAACTTCCATTTTCTCCTTGCAGCCACTGGTCTAATATTGCCAGACACTATTTAAATGTTATTTGATTTTACATTATCATTATATCTGCAGGTAAATAATTTTGGAGAAGATAAATTGCCTTTAAAGTTGGTGGATTGCAAAAAAGTAGGATTCTCTAGGCCTCCGACACGAAAAAAAAAAAATAAATATAAAAAAGTAAATAAGTACGTGCACACACTGATTTATAGTATTCACAGTGGCCATCGTTCAGGAGGCGTTTAGAACGGTTTATTAGACGGACGTTTATAATGACTGGTAACACTTGTGTACATGGCTGAGGACCTGTTGTGAGGTGGATCCCTCGGTTATGTACAGCTGACCCCACTCCCCCTTTCTTCACAATGAGCTTTGCACATGCTCATTAGATGCTTCAATACAAAAGAGCTTGTCAATTCATGGGCAGCGGGATTGCTGCCAGTTTGAACACTGAAGTGCAATTGTGCATCCTATGCTCTTACTTTTTCACGTATTTCAGTACAGACCGCACAATGCTCCTATAGGATAACTCAATTTCAACACGTAGCACAAAGACTCCCAGACAATGGGTGCCAGACCCCAACCCTTGTGCTGTCCCCTCTTTTTGTATCATACGTGTAGCTACAGCACGTTATGGATGGTGCCGTGTGCATGTCTTTTCTCAGCTCAATGTGAAATTCCACATACCTTTGAGTCTACTTTGAGCGGAGTGTTGCGCTTTATAAAGGTTTTTGCAATGAAACTTTTCCCAATAGATCCTGGAGTCATCATTAGCAGTTTATTTTTTTCTACGGTATGCAGAAAAGTCCTCATATGAGGCGGCGGTTTTACAACCTAAAATATAACAAATTGAGTTAAAAGGTGGGTTTTTTTGTTACTCAAATGAGCCTCAAAAGATTACAAACGTCCACTAAATTGCAATCATTCTTTGAGGGATAAATTTAGCCTCACACGAAAGTGGGGAAAAAAAAAACAAATCAAAAACCAACCCCTTTTAAGTGCAATGTCTACATTTCAACCCCACAACTTTTAACGTGCAGCATACTTGCCTTGCTGGGAGGACATGGGGGAGAAGGAGTTTTCTTCCTTGGAGGGGAATTTAATGGCTCATCACTAGATTGGTCATCATCAGACAGCTCATCCACTGCACGTTTATAGCTTTTTCGTCTGCAACAAGAATATACCAATTTTTTTGGCAAATTAAATTACACTGTTTTGTCAGTTTCTCTTTTTTTGTCAACTTGCAAACTTCCAGAGGGATCTTACAAAATAGATTAGATATTTGCATCACAAGTTGTAATTTCACACCATTTGATTTTTATTTTCTAAAAGAAGGCAAGTGGACCTTAGCAAAATGGGACATCTCACACTAAAAAGTGCAATATATTATATAGCCATGTCAAAAAAGGCTGTGGATCATAGTTTAGCTCCCATTGCCCCACTTTTAAGCTGTTACCATTGGAAGTTATTGCTTCAATCCACTAGATTACAATGCGTATATTTACCTTCTAGTTTGATCATCCACGTCAGGATCAGTCTCTGTAGAAATCAGAATAGGATATGTTATTAGTGTTTATCATAAAGATCCTCTGTGCTGGGATAACGACTTCTAAAACAATCAGTAAGCGGTTTATGTGATAAAAAAGGAAAAGTGTTCTGATAATACTGTAATTAAACCTAAGAAGTAAATTATGAGAGCTGTGTCACATATCCGGCATTCCGCCTGATTACTGGAGTGTGCCGGATCCGTCACAGTGGTAATACTGTACAACTGTGGCAAGCTCTGGTCACATGCGGTCATGTAACCCGAGGTTGCCGCGATGCCCTTGTACTGTATTACACTGTACTGGAATGTGCTGGATCCGTCAACATGCCGGATGTGTGAAACAGCCCTAACAATTCCTAGCTAAGCTGCTGTTTTGCGTTAGAGGGTTATTCACATTGATTCTCGGCCAGTCATGATGGGAATATCTGTTCAGGCCAGAGGAATCAGCCAAGTGTCCACTCCTTTTCTGCAGTAGCACATACTGATTTTTTTGTTGAATTTGACCATTTAGGCATTTATTGCATGTATCAAACATTTTATAGCATTACAGTACTGAGCGCGCTTAGATATAGGCAGCATGGACTGAATCTGCTAAGCAAATTATTTACAAGAACCATTAAAAGAACCAAGCACCAGGATTTTGCTATATGAAGTAAAGGCAGGTCCATACTGGCACTCAGATCTGATGCTTGGTTGCAGAAATATCTTTAATCAAAAGTTGCAGAAATGCCCTGCACTGTGATTGCCAGGTGCATCGGGGCCGTGCCTTTGTGGGTTGGGTCCCCAGTGTATACGCCGCCTCCTGCATCTTGTACCGCATGCACTTTTAGTTACATATCATGCCACGCTGCCATTGGCATGTAATATAAAACCCAGGAGGAGGAATATACACCGAGGATCTGACCCTGTTGCACCTGTCTAAGTGCAGGGTATTTCTGCTACCAATATTTCAGCAACCAAGAATCCAAACTCTCTCACCAAAAGATATGCCTGGATTCTGCATCCTAGTGCCAGAATGGCACTGCCTTTACTTCATAAAGCAAAATCCTGATGGTTGGTTCTCTTTAAAGTCCATTGCAGTTATTTATGTAGCTGGAGGTATATATAATAACTAACCAGTATTCAAGGTCAATGACTGTCTAGTCACCCTCCGTTCCAGCTCAGAGTTAGGCAGGTTGCTAATGGTAATCTTGTTAAAAGCCCGTGTTCGCACAGAATGTCTTGGGTTTTCAGGAGCCTGGGAAGCAACAAAGAGACTACAATATCATATGCAGTAAATTAGAAAATATTTCAAACAATGCTCAGGTTTATTGCATATACGTGTGGGTGCACACGATCCAAACATGCTGTATTCTCATAAAACAAGCTACTGCTCTTCTCCGCAGGAGACCACAGCTGCCCACACAAGGTTCAGGCCACTGTGGCCTCTGTTCCCCCTGCGGAGAACACTCGCATCTCTGCAGAATAAATGGACATGCTGCGTCTCAGGAAGCCATGCTGCAGAAAAAAGAAGCACAGTGGGCAGGCGATGTCTATAGGTTCCATCCACTGCGCTTCTAGGGTACAACGCAGTGTTTCGGAAGCAGCAAAAAACATGATGCAAACCTCGATTGTTTTCATTGGGTGCATACAATCAGAAAATTGCATGTGGTGTTGTGTTTTAACACATTACAGTTCTCCATTATCCATAGTTTGTGTTACTTAATATCACGTTGTCTTGCAGTCAGTGACTGTGGGTCTGCCTTCTCCTGTAAGCCATACAGCCAAAAACTTTCCCAGTCCACGTCTAAATACTAACAATGCAGTAAAATTTCACAGCTAATATAAGCCAATAGGAGATTTATGCAGTACCCTGTTCAAATGAAAGGGAGGTGGCGGCAGCTGGGGAATCCACAACGTATTCATTATTAGCATGGATTCTGCAAACTGGAGACATTGACCCCAATCCATCAAGATCAGAGATTCACGCCAGTCTGAGCGAGTGTGCTGAAGTCAGAGGCGCCCCAATCATTAAGAGGTTTATACCACCTTATGTACTGAGGGTGTCTGACTGGAATAAGATTTCTGTGGTAACGTCAAAGCATGTCATGAATTAGACTAGATGTGGCATTAAGCCCTTGACCTGCCTCAGCTTTTTTTTTTCTTCTTCTTCTTTTGTAACTTTTGAAAGTGAACATCACTTTCAAAAGTTATAAAAAAAAAAAAAAAAAAAAAAAGAAGAAGAAGAAGAAGACGACGGCCTTAATGATTAGCAATGGCTACAACTCAGTACCAGTACCGTATTTTCTGGCGTGTAAGGCAATCCAACTTTTCCAGTTAAAATAGATTTTGGGGTATACCGTATAAAATAGAGTACAAGTCGAACCGAGTAATGTACTCATTGTTTAGTAATGTCCCCTGCAGTAGTGAGCCCATTGTTTAGTATTGCCCTCCTACCGGTCCCCTTCTTGTCCCCCCTATAATGCAGTTTACACACAACATTCTCACCTCTCCTCCGTTCCCGCGATGCCCTCAGCTGTTTCTTGTAGACCTCAAAGCACACAGACCCCTCCGTGATCGCGTCCGATGCACAGGGCTGCGGTCTGCAGTCATGGCTTTACTGCAGTTGAATGCTTTGTGGTGCCCGGCGTATAAGACAACCTCCGACTTGAGAAGATTTTAAAGGGGTTAAAAAAAAAATTGTCATACAGCAAAAAAAAAAACAACAAAAAACAAAAACTGATTTTTGTGTACTCACCGTAAAATAGTTTTCTCTTAGCCATCATTGGGGGACACAGGCCCATGGTGTTATGCTGCTTATCCATAGGAGGACACTAAGATGCAAAGATGTTAACTCCTCCCCTGCAGTATACAACCCCGGCCCAGCCAGGCTACTTCAGTTTTAGTACACAAGCAGTAGAAGAACAAGTAAAAAAACGTGAGTGAATACTCATAACAAAAAAGTACTGAGAGAGAAAAAAAGCTAAGTCACAACAGGGCAAAAGAGGGTGCTGTGTCCCCCCAATTATGGTTCAGAGAAAACGATTTTACGGTGAGTACACAAAAAGCAGTTTTTCTCTGACGCCTCATTGGGGGACACAGGACCATGGGACGTCCTAAAGCAGTCCCTGGGTGGGTAAACAAACAACGCAACCCAAGGACTAGGAACCAGTCCCAGATAGTGGAGCACCTATCTCAGTAGGCGCTCCTGGCTATCGTTTGCAGAATTTTCCTACCTAGGTTCGCCTCAGCCGAAGCCTGGGTATGGACTCAGTAATGCTTTGAAACAGTATGTAGCAGGGCTGTGGAGTCGGAGTCGGAGTCGTGGAGTCGGAGCTCATTTTGGTGGAGTCGGAGTCGGTATAAAATGCACCGACTCCGACTCCTAAAATATATAATAAATTGGGGACAGGAGTGCAATGCAGAATGTGCTGAATATTTTACTAAATAATAACATTTAGTATAATGCTTATATTTAAGTGAAAAATTTATTGTAGTATAATGTGAACATCAGACATTTAATTGTTTTTATGATACAATAATCAAGATATTTGGATAGAACATAAAATATTTATTGGATACAACTTTAGAACACAAAAAACTAATAAATTGTAAATATGTAATATTATATATATATATACACAGTGTATATACACACACAAGATATATATGTAATCTACTGTATATTACATAGTGTATTACATATTTACAATTTATTACAGTTTTTTGTGTTCTAAAGTTGTATCCAATAAATATATTTTATGTTCTATCCAAATATCTTGATTATTGTATCATAAAAATTATTAAATGTCTAATGTTCACATACACATATTCATGTACTACAATAAATTTTTCACCTAACTATAAGCAATATATGTAGGAGCCGGAGTCGGAGCCGGAGTCGGAGCCGGAGTCGGAGTCGGTGCAAGAGAATTTGAGGAGTCGGAGTCGAAGGTTTGGCTTACCGACTCCACAGCCCTGGTATGTAGGCAAGACCAGGTCGCAGCCTTACACCTCTGTTCCACTGAAGCCTGATGACCCAAGAGGCGCAAACTGCTCGCGTGGAATGAGCCCGCAGCCCACTAGGAATCGGCTTGAGTTGCAAGCGGTAGACCTCCTGGATGGCAGAGCGAATCCAGCGAGCCAGCGTTGCCTATGAAGCTGCCTCTCCTTTCTTAAGCCTTTCAGGAATGACGAACAAGGAGTCTAATGTTCCTAAGGGGGCTGTCCTGGTTACGTAATATCTGAGAGCTCTAACGAATGCAGAGACCTTTCCACCCTATGCACCGGGTGTGGACAAAAAGGCAGGACAATGTCCTCGTTTAAATGAAACGGGGTAAGAACCTTTGGAAGGAAACCCGGAAGGGGGCGCAGAACCACCTTGTCCTGGTGAAAGATCAGAAAAGGCTCGTGGCAAGAGAGAGTGCTGCCAGCTCCAAAACCCGTCTGATGGAAGTAATTGCCAGTAAGGATGTTACCTTCCAGGACAGAAGAGCAAGGGAGGATTCCTTGAGGGGTTCAAAGGGAGACCTCTGGAGACCGTCCAGAACGAGGTTGAGGTCCCATGGTTCCAGCGGCCGTTTGTTTGGGGGAACTAGATGGGGAAACGCCCTGGAGGAAGGTCTTGACTTGCGGTTTTTGAGCCAGGCGGCATTGGTAGAAGATTGAGAGCGCTGAGACCTGCCCTTTAAAAAGGGAACTGAGAGCCAACCCCGCTTGCAAGCCAGACTGTAGAAAGTCGAGAATTCTGGGGATGGCCAGAGGCATAGGCTGGACGTTAGTTTTCCTGCACCATGAAAGGAAGATTTTCCACGTACGGTGGTAAATGCGGGATGAAGCAGGCTTTCGGGCGCTGATCATGGTGGCAATAACCGCGGGGGAGAATCCAGTTCTTGTTAATACCCAGGTCTCAATTGCCATGCAGTCAGCTTCAGGGCTCTGGAGTTCTGATGGGAAATTGGCCCTTTGGTCAGCAAGTCTGGGATGTCTGGAAGGCGCCACGGTGCGTCTGTGAGCATTTGTACTAATTCGGCGTACCAGGTGCGTCTGGGCCAGTCCGGTGCCATCAGTATCACCGGGACTCCCTCTGCCTTGATCTTCCTGATCACCCGCGGCAGCAGGGGTAGAGGTGGAAATATGTAAGACAGGCGGAAGTGGTGCCAGGAGCAGACTAGAGCATCCGCGCCAATGGACTGCGGGTCGCGTGACCTGGCTATGAACGCGGGTACCTTTGCATTCAACCTTGAGGCCATTAGGTCCACGTCTGGTGTGCCCCAGCGAGTGCAGATGTGTAGAAACACATCTGGGTGGAGAGACCATTCTCCGGCAGCCAGGCCTTGGCGACTCAGAAAATAGGAATTACTACCTACTGGTAATGATGTTTCCAGGATCCATCATGACAGCACCACAGGAGTTGCTTCCTCCGCCCTCTACAGGGACAGGAACACAAGAGGTTAAAAACCCCTCCCCCTCCCAACCTCTCCAGTGGCTTTTCAAGTACACCAGGATGGGTATAACACCACGTTTATTCATGCTTGAGCTACATACAATGTAAATGCACACGCAGTGTAAACAAAAGGGAGGGAAATAAGGGTGCTGTCATGATGGATCCTGGAAACATTACCGGTAGGTAGTAATTCCTATTTTCCAGGACCACATGACAGCACCACAGGAGAATACCAAATTAATTTATCCTTAGGGGGTAGGGGGGGGGGGGGGGTGTAGGGGGGAGAAACTACTGCCTGGAGCACCTTCCTACCAAACGAGGTCTGGTGGGAGGACAGAATATCCAACTTGTAGTGTCTACAAAAAGTGTTGGGACCTTACCAAGTGGCAGTTTTGCAAATCTGGTCTAGCGAAGCCCCCGCCCTTTCTGCCCAAGTGGTAGATAGTGATCTAGTGGAGTGGGCTCTAAGGTGATCAGGCGGGGTCTTTCCCGCCAATTGATAGGTTGAGGATATTGTGGACCTAACCCATCGAGACAGGACAGCCTTAGATGCCGATTTGCCTCGATTTTTCCCCCTAAACTGAAGGAATAAGGTTGAGTCCAATCTCCAGTTCCGGGTGGCCTCCAAATAGCTCAGCTCTGTTCGCTTCACATCCAAGGAATTCAGCCGCTGTTCCTTTTGGTTCGTGTAGTTGTGGCAGAAGGACGGAAAAACTACTTCCTGTTCTAGGTTAGCAGAGGAGACCACCTTGGGGCGAAACGTCGGATCAAGTTTCAGCACAATTCTGTCATCCAGAACCTGAAGATACGGCTCCCTGATAGACAAAGCCTATAATTCACCAATCCGCTTAGCCGTGGTGATGGCCACTAAAAACACAGTCTTGAAGGACAAATGTTCCATCGAAATGGTAGACAAGGGCTCAAAAGGAGAATCACAAAGGCCATTGAGCACCAAGGTCAGA
The DNA here is from genome assembly GCF_048569485.1 of Anomaloglossus baeobatrachus. Lineage (NCBI taxonomy): Eukaryota > Metazoa > Chordata > Amphibia > Anura > Aromobatidae > Anomaloglossus > Anomaloglossus baeobatrachus. The sequence goes on along the minus strand of NC_134362.1, from coordinate 74,980,319 downwards.
TCCCAGGGAGGCACTGTGGGCCGAACTGTAGGGCGAAGGCGCTGAATCCCCTTCACGAATCTGGCAATCCAGGGATTGGACGCCAGTGGCATGTCAAAGAAGACGCTGAGCGCTGATATTTGGACCTTCAAAGTGCTAGGCGTAAGACCCTTGCGGAATCCCAGTTGTAGGAAATCCAAGAGTTTCGGAATATTAGGCAGAGAACTGTCAGCAGGTTCTTCACCCAAAAAAAAAGAGCAGAATTTCTTCCAGATCTTCCCGTAGATGGTCCGGGTAATCTGCTTACGACTTGCCTGGAGTGTAGAGATGACATCGAGCGACAAGCCTTTTCGTCTCAGGAACCTCCCTTCAAGATCCAGGCCGACAGCTGAAGGTGATCCAGGTCCGGATGAAGCACTGGACCCTGGCTGAGGAGATCGCCCGTCCGGGGAAGGAGGACCGGATCTGCAACTGACAGGTTTCTGAGTAAAGAGAACCAGCTCCGTTTGGGCCAAAACGGGGCTATGAGAATCACATGAGCGCCGTCCTGTTGAATCTTCCGGAGTACTCTGGGGAGCAACGGCAGGGGTGGAAAGGCGTACACCAGTCCCACGGACCATGGCTGGGCCATGGCGTCGATCGCAGCAGGATCATCCCGGGGATTCAGAGAAAAGATTTTCAGCTTGGCATTGGTTCTGGACGCGAACAAATCCACCTGGGGTTTTCCCCATCGTTTGACTAGATCCTGAAAGACACTGTCCTTCAGCTCCCATTCCGAGGGGTCGATCGTGCACCTGCTCAGGAAGTCTGCGAGATGGTTGTCCGAGCCCCTGAGATGGACAGCCGAGATGGAGAGAACCATGCGTTCTGCCCACTGAAAGATCCACGATGCCAGAGCCTGCAGGGGTGGGTGGCGAGAGCCCCCTTGATGACTAAGGAAGGCTACAGTCGTAACATTGTCCGAGAGGACCCGAACATGACGACCGTGGAATAAGGGAGGAGCCGCCTGCAGAGCCTGCCAGACCGCTTGTAGCTCCCTGAAATTGGATGACTGGGTCGACACCTCCAGGGGCCACCTGCCTTGAAAGTAAAGGGAGTTCACATGGGCGCCCCAGCCCATCTGACTTGCATCGGTTGTGAGCGTGACGGATGGCGAACAGTCCCACAGAACGCCCAATTGAAGATTTTTCTTGCACATCCACCATCTGAGACCTTGAATGACCTGAGGGGTCAGGGAAATCTTGCCATGTAGGGACCAGTGGGACCCTACAGTGTAAGACAGGATCAGCTGTTGGAGTGGCCTGGAGTGAAACTGACTCCAGCGAACACATTGGATGCAGGAAGTCATCATGCCCAGGATGCTCATGGCCTCTCTGACGGAGCACTGGTTCTTTCGGCCGAAGCTCCGAATTTTCGACCTGATGTCTACTATTTTTTGAGACGGCAAAAAGGATGTTCGCGCATCGGAGTCCAGAAAAATGCCCAGAAACATCTTTCTCGTCTCCGCCCTGAGATTGGACTTCTGAACGTTTATGATCCAGCCAAGGGACGTCAGCAGAGCCAAGGTGGTGGTAATTGACCGGGAGAGCTCCTCCGGGGAATCCGCCAACAGCAGAAGGTCGTCCAGATGGACATGTCGGATCTTCGCAGGTGCGCTACAACTTCCGTCATTATCTTCGTGAACACCCTGGGAGCAGAAGAGAGCCCGAATGGAAGGCACCGGAACTGGAAATGATACATTACTCCGTCCCTCTCTAACGCAAATCTCAGGTATTTCTGGTAGTGTGGGTGAATGGCTATGTGGTAGTATGCGTTTTTCAGATCTACCGTGGCCATGACGGAATGCGTGTTGAGAAGAGGGATGGTGAATTTGATTGATTCCATCCGGAATCTTTTGTACTGGACCCACCGATTGAGGGGCTTTAAATTTATGATCTGTTCTGAGATCGGAACCGGGAGGACTGCTCCGGTGTGTAGTAAGGTATCCACATCCGACCATAGGCGGTCGGCAAGGGACTGCGACTGTGGTTTCGTCAGGAGGAATCTGGTAGGGGGGGGGTCCCCGAAAATTCTATCCGTAGACCCCTCCCCCACCACTCGCAGGACCCATGGATTGGACCTTATCTTTTGCCAGTCGCCCAAAAACTTGCTGAGCCTCCCCCCGATAATGGCGTCAGGACCTATCCTGCTTTCTTCGGGGTTCGAAGTGGGGTTGCCTATCTGGGCCGCCCTTATGGAAACCCCACCTGCCAGTCTTACCCCTACCCTTATAGTCCTGCCTAGTGGGACGAAACCTCCGGGAGGGAAGGGAACGTGGAGGTCTAACCTCCGGGAAACCGCCCTTTTTAATCGGAAGCTTTTTCTAGAATATCATCTAGAGCAGGACCGAACACCCGGGCACCCGAAAAGGGGATGGAGCACAGCTTATTTTTGGACGCTCTGTCACCAGACCAGGTTTTCAACCATATGGCCCTGCTGGCAGAATTAGTAAGGGCCTCATTCCTGGCAGAAAACCGCACAGACTCAGCGGAAGCATCTGCCATGAATCCGGTTGCCAGCTTCAGCAGAGGAAGGGATTCCAAGATGGCGTCTCTAGGGACGTTATCCCGAACCTGAGTTTCCAGGTCCGACAACCAACGGGACATAGACCGAGCTACGGAAGTAGCGGCAATGTTGGCCTTAATGGTGGCTGCAGAAGCCTCCCAAGCTTTTTTAAGAAGGCCATCAGCCTTCCTATCCATGGGGTCCCGGAGACCCGAGGAGTCCTCAAACGGGATTGACGTCTTTCGTGCAACTTTCGCTACGGGAACATCAATTTTGGGAACATCCTCCCATTCCTTGATGTCGTCGGGTTCAAACGGCAGTCTGGCTTTGAAGTCCCTGGGAACAAGCAATCTTTTCTCAGCCTCCTCCCACTCGTCCAGGATCATAGCACGCACATTGTGATTCACTGGAAAGACCCTGTGGCGCTGAGACCGGAGTCCCCCAAACATTTCATCCTGGATGGTCCGCGGCCTTTCTGTATCCTCCACCATCATAGTTCTCCGTACGGTATGGAGTAACTCATCCGTGTCGCTTGCGGAAAACAAGTAACGCCGCTCCTCCTCTGGCAAGGGACCCAGGACCTTATCTTCCCCTGGGGAGTCGGAGTTCCTGGACATCTCATCTTCCTCTGAGGACTCTAACAGATGGCGAAGACGCTTTTGTTTAGGAGGTGCCGGGGGCTCTGGTGGGGGGACGTGGCTTGTACCCACAGCCTGAACCTCCTCCCGTATCATGGACCTCATGTCCGACAGGAGGGTAGTCTGCTCCTCAGAGATCAGTTTCGCAATACAGGTCTCGCAGAGCTTCTTAACACAGGTGTCAGGGAGTTTAACATCACACACCGCACAACGTTTAAACTTTAGTGGTACATTTCTTTTTGGGGATGGTGCCAGAACCCACAGAAGAACCTCCACCCTGCAAAAAAGAACAAGGCTCAGACAAGTCTCCTGGCTTACAGGGCAATAAAACCCTGAAGGGCTGACACTTACAGAGACTTGGGCATCCTTAGGGGCTTTAGTGTCTGAACTTTCTTTCTCATCCATCACAGGCAGTGCTGGAGTGCAGAGCCTAACGAAAAACAATGTACTCCCCCAATACCCTTCCATATTTTATTTACCTGAGTGAAGGTGCCCGGTCATCATCCTGCCGTCCAACTCCCGATTTGAATTTCGCGCCAAATTTTTGGCCGCCCGGAAACCGGAAGTGCAGCGTCGGCGTTCTCCACTCCGTGCCCAGAAGCATCGTGTGGCTGGAGGCAGGAGGCCGAGAGCCCTCCCCCCAGAGGGAAGCGGCAGGCGACGGGAGCTCCTGCTGGACCGCGCGGCCGAGGGACCCCGCGCTGCGAGGTGTCGGCCTGGGGCGTCTTGACAGGCTGGAAGGAGAGAGAGCGGAGCACCCCCCCGATCCACCTGGACCCCGTACATCCCGGTAAGTTCCTACGTCCGTCCTGTACAGGGACAGGAAAAACACTGGAGAGGTTGGGAGGGGGGAGGGGTTTTTAACCTCTTGTGTTCCTGTCCCTGTAGAGGGCGGAGGAAGCAACTCCTGTGGTGCTGTCATGTGGTCCTGGAAAGTCTGCTGCCCAGTTCTCTACCCCCGGTATGTGTACCGCTGATATCACTGATCCTGACGATTCGGCCCAGCTGAGGATCTTGTGGGCCTCGAGATAAGCCGCTTTGCTGCGGGTGTCCCCCTGCCGATTGATATAGGCTACAGCTGTCGCATTGTCCGATTGGACTCGAATCTGACGACCCGCTAGCAGAGGGCAGACCGCTCTGAGCGCGAGGAAGATCGCGCGGAGTTCCAGGATGTTGATGGGAAGGAAAGACTCCTGGGGCGTCCAACGTCCTTGAGTAGTGTGGTGCCGGTACACTGCTCCCCAGCCTAGGAGGCTGGCGTCCGTGGTCAGGACCAGTCAGTTCACTGGGAGAAAAGATCTCCCATTCGATAGAGATGAGGACCGAAGCCACCAGCGGAGTGCGTACCTGACTGAAGGCGTCAGGTGAAGATGTCTGTCCAGGGAGAAGGGGCTCTTGTCCCAGGCCGCTAGAAGGGCTAGCTGCAGTGGGCAGAGGTGCAGTTGAGCAAAAGGGTACTGCTTCCATAGCCGCCACCATCCTGCCGAGCACTTTCATGCTGAATCAAATAGAGCGAGACGGAGGACGTAGAAGGCAGCGTACCGCTCGTTGAAGAGCAAACGCCTTGTCCTGAGGGAGAAGGATCAAGCCCCGACGGGTGTCCAGGGACATGCCCAGGAAGGTGATTGATCGTGATGGGATCGGGGATGATTTGTCCAGATTCACTAGCCACCCTAAGCGGGATAGGATGTCCACAGTGATCTGTACGCTGGTTGAGAAGTCACGGAAGGAGGGGGCCTTGATGAGGAGGTCGTCCAAGTAAGGGAGAACGACTACTCCCCTGGCGTGAAAGACGCTCATGGCGGCCGCCATGACTTTGGTGAAGACCCTTGGTGCGGTGGCAAGGCCGAAGGGTAGAGCTACGAATTAAAAGTGGGAGTCCTGAATTGCGAAGCGGAGGAACTTTTGGTGATCTAGAGCGATGGGTATGTGCAGGTACGCGTCCTTGATGACTATGGAGGCGAGGAATTTCCCTTCGACCATGGATGCAATAATGGACCTTAGGGACTCCATTCTGAATCTCCGTACGTGCACATGTTTGTTTAGGTGTTTGAGGTCCAGGATGGGTCGAACTGAACCATCCTTTTTGGGGACCACAAAGAGGTTGGCATAAAAACCCCCGAGCTTCTCGTCATCTGGGGCAGGTATTATCAGTCCTGCCGTTTGGAGCGAGTGGATTGCTGAGAAAAAAGCTTTGCGTCGTTTTCGAGTCTTTGGGGGGTTTGAGAGAAAGAACCGACTTGGGGGGGGGGGGTCGGGTCCGAAATTCTATGTGGTAACCGGAAGACACAAGGTCTCGCACCCATTTGTCGTCTGAGGCGGCAGCCCAGATGTGTTGAAAGAGCCACAGTCGACCTCCTACAATGAGTGTGTCTTCCGGGGCGCCGAAGGAGTCATGAGGGGGGAAAACGTCATGGCCGAGTCTCCCTAGTCCTGGACTGTTTCTGTCTAGGCTGCCATGACGAAGTGGGTTTCGGGGAGAGCTGAGGTGGTCGGTCCCTGCGTAGTCCGCGGCTGGTGGTGGGGACAGCACGAGATGTCGACCAACCAAATGAGTTCCGAAAGGAGCGGAACGAGGACTGCGGACGTCTGGTGAAGGACGTCCTGGACTTCAGCTGGGGGAGGGAGGTACTCTTTCCTCCCGTGTCGTCAGAAATGAGCTTGTCCAGACGTTCGCCAAACAATCGGTCTGGAAAAAAAGGGGAAGGCCCGTGAGAGACTTCTTGGAGGCAGAGTCCGCTCGCCATTTTCGGAGTCAGAGAGCTCTACGGATGGCTATGGTATTTGAGGTGGCAAACGCTGAGCAGGTAGCAGCGTCCATGGAGGCCTGGATGAGGTACTCCGCTGCAGCGGCAATTTGAGCTGTTACCTCTGTGAAGGTATGAGTGAACTGGGATTCCTCAAGCGAAGTGTTAAGGGAGTCTGCCCAGACAGAGATCGCCTTTGCGACCCACACAGAGGCAAAAGGAGGGCGAGAGGGAGGAACCCACAGCCTCAAAAGCAGAGCGGGCAAGGTGCTCCACCTGTCTGTCTGTCGGGTCCTTGATGGAGGAACCATCGGGTAAAGACAGGAGCGTCCTTGTGGTAAGGCGGGAGACAGAGGGGGGGTCGACCGAGGGCAGATCGGTCCAGCCCTTAGGGGCAGGTGAAGCAAAAGGGTACCGGGACTCCATGCGTTTTCGGTTACCGAAGCGCCTGTCAGGCTTCTCCCTTTGCATTGTGAGGATATCCTGAAACTCTGGGTGATCAGCGAAAACCTTTTGGGGTTTCCTTGCCCTCTTAAAGGAGACCGCATGGTCAGTGGTAGTGGATGGGGGATCCTCCACATGCAGAGTTTGGTTGATTGCTGCTATAAGGGAGTCTATTGCAGTTTGATCATCTGGGGGTGATAAAACCAAGGAATCCTCCTGGTACAAACAGTATTCTCCCTCCTCCAGCTCTTCAGAAGCCGTGGAGCGTGTGGGAGAGCCTGCCCTGTGTGCTCCCGAGGGAGAGCCCGCTGGAGACACCCAGCCGTGTGCTCTTTTCCTGATCCCTGCAACCGGTGAAGCATGTGCCCGGATTACCTCAGAAGGATCCTCCATAGAGGTATCTTCAGGCTGCGTTCCGTCCAGGGACCCAGAAGGGTGTGGAGGACGACATTGCATAGCCAGAACCAGGTTCTGTGACAGTTTTTCCATGGATTGGGACAGAAACTGTGCCTATTCCGGTGGGCTGGGGGCCCTAGGCTCTGGGCTGCCGGTTGTGGCGGTGGTGGCAGAGGGGTCTTGGGGGGCTATAGGGGCACAGGACTCACAGAGAAGTGTGTTTGCGTGGTAGCTCAGCGTGGCAGGCAATGCAGGCTGAATAATAGACTATGTGGGCTTTATCACTCTCTTAGTGCCCTTCGAATTCTGCATGTTCCTAATAGGAGTATGCCAGGAGGGGGAGCAATGCTCAGCAGAGCTGCAAGTGAATCAAGCACCTTACCCGAATCAGCCTATGGCCCTGTCCTCAGGAAGGATTAAGCTCTATGAAGATCTTCGCACGCTTTCCTGGGGGGCGGGGCTTATCGCGGCCACGGGGGGGGGGCTTAGCGTTAAAAGAGCGGGAAGATGAGTCAGTGTGCCCCCCCCTGCTGTGGGTAGTTAAAAAAAAAAAAAACACCACTGCGGCAAGGGAGCTTCTGCGTTTTCCTCCCTCTCCCTCCAGTCAGCACACAGCTTGTCAGTGGTGGTTATCAGCCGGCTTTTCTGCTAGAGCAAATAAACAGAGCAGATAATAAACATCATGAATCCCTGAGCCCTGGGCCCTCACCCCTGCCACTGGGAAATTATCTGCAAGACTTTCTGCAAACAGCAGAACTTTCCCCTCCTCCAGCCAGCAAGCTAGAGAAAGTTAACACTGTGTGTGCAGGATCCTTGCTCCTTGCACATAACACTGGGGAACAATTTGAAAAACAATTTCTGTTGCGTTAGGTTTTTGAGCTGATTTATACTAAAATTGGCATGCTGATTCCAAAAATGTAGTCAGTTTTTTTCTATCACGTCAAGTTTTTCCTCAACTTACCTGCCATAGAAGCACAATTGCACTGATTTCTGTAATAAGACTTGTTATCTGAGTACAATTCAACTCATATAGAGCTACGTGGCAACTTGTAAGAGTAGTCACAACTGAGTCAGTGTGGTGAGAGGTGTGTGCAGCTCCCAATATGTCATAATTATCAATATCTTTACACAAAAAATGTATCATAGTAGGAATAAATAGGATTTGTGATAGCTTTTCTCTTTACATTGGGCGCTTAGTTGTAATTTATATATCTTTTATGATTTGTTTTCAAAGCTTGTAACCTTCCATCTCAGTGTTTTAATTTACTTATGTACATATTTCCTTTGTTTCAGATCATGTCTGGTCCTTCTTCCTCTCGTCGTAAATGCCTAAACAACCCTGACTCCTTCTGCTATATATTTGTGGTGTTTTCACCATTCCAGTTCAAAGGGCAAACATCAGTGCATTTGTC